>NW_028278853.1:0-136009 GCF_059751315.1 Micrasema longulum
TCCCATACCAACACTTTTGCTGATTGAGAATATTTCGTACAAATAAAATATGTAATGTAATGTAATATGTAAAGTTGAAAAACCTTGTATTTTGTCATAAATAAATAAATCTAAATCGAAATACGTATTATTTTATATGTATTTAAATATGTATTTTAGACACTATAAGGACAATATATTAAATCATGTAAATGAATGCCTCGACACAGGTTGTGCCCAGTGACGTATTCATATATATTTTTTAAGTTGATTAAGCCAACTGGTCCAAGAAGAAGTGGGTTGAATCGGTTTGTGATCTTGTGGCTAGTGTTGCGGACGGACGCATCAGAGGTCCGAGATTCAAACCCCTCTCTACCCCAACGCGATTCTCATTTTCTAATAGTTAGTTATAATATTTTAGGGTGGGTAAGGGTTTACCTACTTGCTATATCGACATCATATGAGCAAAATAAGCCAATGAATGACCGCTAAAAATTAGTCTGCGTTCCTTACGTTATTAACATTTAAAATAGTTCTCAATTATATTTTAAACACGCTTCTTTTATAGAAAGTGGTCACTTCAAAGCGATTATAAACTCCAATAAATCCCAATTCAAGCAAAAAATGCTCGCTTAAACATGACTTCAACCATTACCAAAACGATATGCTTAACGATCGTCTGCATTTACCTACTGAGGTAGTACGTAGCGATTACAAAGCCGGCACTCGATACGTTCTCTCAGAAAGATAGTAAAACAGATGGAAAAAATATAATTACTAAATTTATTTTTTACAGTGGTAACTTTCTAACTATAAGACAGATCCTAACGAGATTATTTTTGCATCTAGTCGCACGTTTTTCATAATCTGACAGTTATGTCAGAATACAATTCGACTTCAAAATTTACTTATTTCTCTCTCATATTTTAAATGGGCTTTTTTTTTAAAAGTGCCAACCTCAAAACGATTAAAAATTTAAATAAATCGTAATTAAAGAAAAAATTGCTCGGTGGAAGAAAATTTTTGACACTTTATATGCGTAGATAAACGTATCGAGGGGTTCTTGACCCGTCGGTATAAAATGATGTACTTACATCAAAACTTGATAGTGGGTATTTATAGTTTATCTTTGTCATCGGTCGGGAGAATTTTATCTTCAACTATGACGTAATATTCAAGCCTTGTCGTTTTAGAGCGTAGATATGTGTACCGCGACGTACGCTTCCCCTTGTTTCGTATCGATGTACCTACCCAAAATTTGAAAGTAGGGGGTCGGTAGTATATCTTTGTAATCGCTAGAGCGAATTTACCTTCAACTGTACCGTCAAGGTGAAGGTATGACGTCTTTATCTTCCCATCATAATCGAGGCCCTGGAAAGTTGGTTTTATACAACAATCACCAGACTAGTAACTCCGATGTTTCATAAATGATCCAAATACGCTCTTATCTGAGCATCAATTGAGTGCCCTATGCTCCACTGGGTGTGAATAGGAAACTGATGATGATTGTTTTTATATTGGCCACATATTGTATTGGTGGAGAAGACCTTTTTTTATGTAACATTTTGAGTAGCAGTTAACTTCCTTTATATGGAATTACGTTAAAATTATCAACCTACCCGGGATTAAGCCCAGGATTCGCAAATACTGACGGGATTCGAAATCCCGGGATAAGATCTAAGTGTGCTGTAACTATAGATTCGTTGATGTGAATTCACAGTATTCCAGTATAAATATTATCATATTACCAAGCAAACGTACCTTCAAGAACTGTTTGTTCATTATTAGATTAAATTCATATGATTGCAAACAAAATCAATATGAAAATATATTTCTTTATCAGACAATCTAAAATACATTTTTTTTCTGCATTTTCAAAGTAATGAAGGTCTATGAAATACTGTCCAGTGAAAAAAAAATTAAAAAAATTGTAATTTTGAATTCCCGCAAAAACGGTAATTCCATTGGCCACGCCCCTAATACGTCATAATTCATGTTTATTTGTTTCGACCATACAAATTTGTTATAAACACTATCGCGAATCTTGACGTCACAACTGTCAAGGCCAAACATGTTGAGTTTTTCAAGCGACGTATTTGTTTAAAGTTCTTTTTAAAATTTATATATGAAAACATTTCTCCACAATATCCATATTGATTTTGAAAATACAATTAATTAATCTAAATCCATTTCATATATTTTTATAGGTATTCGTAGTTTGTGATATTTCCCTTTTGTATTTGAACAATATAAAATATATGCCTTGCTCTACCGAGAATCAAAACTACCACGGCCAAACATCATTATACTTACGTAGGACGGAAGCTTTTCAATAATTTACCTCAAAATCTACGTCAAGAAATAAATTACGAAAAATTTAAGGATAGATTAAAAAAAAGCTTCTTGACATAACTCTTGACATCTTGCCATTAACATTAACTGTATTTTTAAAAAAAAGATGTATGTTTGATATGTGCCCGTGTTTACAAATTTTGTGTTTTTATTTAATATGTTTTTTTTATTTATATTTATATTTTTTTTTTTTTTTTTTTTAGTGTTATATTTTCTCAATTTTTAAAATTGTTTAATTTTTTGTTTATTTTATTATTTTGTTTTGCATCTTATGTTTTATTTTTATGTTATTTTGTAAACTTGCCAAACACAAGAGCTAGACTCTTTTTTGGCAAGTTCAACCTTAAGTGTTTCATTTTTCTACTGAATGTATTGTTTATTTATGCTAAAATAAAGGTTTTTAAAAAAAAAAAAAAAAAATATCAATTTGATAAATTTTTTTTGGAACATGATATTAAATTTTATATAGCGGCATTATTGTGGAAAATCACCTCAAGGGCGCCTTACAATAAACATTCCAACTCATCTTGCAGCTGCAGAGTTGCGTAGCACATGGGTGGTTGTGGTTTTAGTTCACCCCTTCCAATTTTTTTAATTTTTAAAAAAAAAAATGTTATTTTCATACAATATTACATTTTTAATTTTTTAAAACATTTTTTTTTTACAGGACTCACCAAGCCAATTAATATGGCTTGTCGCCCTTGTCGGTAAAGATCCTTTACATGAAAACATATGATAACACTACATAGTTGTATAACAATAAATTTATACTAACTTAAATATAAGGAGCGAAAAAAAAGTACATATAATTTATATTTTCAAATAATATTTAGAAAAATGTAAAAAAGAGTTATTTTTAATTTAATTTTAATTAAAATTCACTTTAATTCACTTTAATAATAATTTTAATAACTTTTTATTTTTATTTAAAAAAAAAAAAAATTATTAAATTTTATATTTGAAGCACTAACTTTGTGGTTGTTCATTATAACAAAATAAACTTTGATTTTAAACACTTATTTTTTTTTCTTTCGACCGGTTTAAAAGCTACACAAGCTTCTTCATCGTAATTATTGCGACTCAATCTACATTGGAAAAACCATACAAAACTTTAATATTAGAGTAAAAGAACATGTAAGGTGCCTAAATATTTTTTTTTTCTGAATTCGCGAACCATCTGATAGAAAATAATCATAATTTCAATAAAGACACTGGATTGAAAGTTCTTCATGTTTAAAATAAAATATTAAAACAAGACAACTTGAAACTCTTAGAAATTGGAAAAAATAACCAAATGAACCATTTTTCTTTAGTCTAATAAGATAAAATAAAATAGGATAAAATACATTGGTTAAGAATCTTCATAAAGAAGCGTGTATGGCTTTGAAACCGGTCGGCAGGAAAAAAAAGTTGTTGAAAATAAGGTTGTTTTTATTTTTTTTATTTTAGATTATTTTTAATTTTAAAAATACAGAGGAGCTAGATAAAAACATGTCTTGCAGCTACATAGCGCATGGTCGGTAACAATTTAGACTCCATTTACATTTTACAAAAAATTAGATCATTTATCAAATTAAACAACATAATCCAATATTTATCTAAATGTGGTTCAACTATTTTTTAAAAACATGCATTTCTTTTTACCCAAGATTTAAAAAACAAAAAATAAACCTAAAAAGCAAATAATACATTCAGTAGAAGTTTAAAACAATTTTAAAATAAAAGTAAAAATCGAATTAAATGATAAAATATTTTAAAGGATTTTTAACAAGAAAACATTATTTAACATTCATTAACGATAAAAAAATCGAAGTGGTTGATGAATACATTTATCTAGGACACAAAGTCAAACTTGGTGAAGATAACCATATAACGGAGTTACCAAGAAGAATAGGGCTAAGTTGGGCGGCTTTCGGCAAACTTAAATATATTTTTGAAAATAAACAAGTATATGAATCGTGCATATTGCCGGTGACAACATACGGACTTGTAACCATGTCTTTAACACAAAAAAGTAGCCAGAAATTAAAATGCACGCAACGATCCATGGAAAGACAGATGATTGGTGTATGTCTAAGAGACAGAATACGAAATGAAGAAATAATGCGCCGAACCGGAGTCGTGGATATCATGGATCTTGCAGCGAAATTGAAATGGCAATGGCAAAATGATGGCAGGTGGACACTCAGAATAATAAAGTGGAGACCAAGGGCAAACAAAAGAAGTGTTGGAAGGCCACAGAAAAGATGGGTCGACGACATTACCTCCATTGCCGGTAAAACGTGAATGATGAAAGCGGGTGATAGGAAGGAATGAAGACGTTTGGAAGAGGCCTTTATCCAGCAGTGGAGAGAATAAGACTGAAGAAGAAGAAAGAAAAATAAGATAACAAGAAAATCATAAAGTTACTGTTTCATTATATTGTTCAAATTGGTGTTATTATTAATAAAGGTAATATTGAAGTTTCTTTCTGAAGAGTATTTTAGATGTGAATATTCACGTTTTATGTGAAACTTACAAGTTCTAATCAATAACCTATTAAAGGACTTATTAAAATTTGCTCAAAGGACCATGACATAATTAAGTTTTCCGTGCGCAATTTCTTCGTAACAGAAAAAATCCCACATGGCGGAGAAGGAAGTTTAATATTGGCTTTACTCAAACAGGACGTATGTAGTGTTTATACGGTACGTAAAACTTGCTTGAATTTTGAGTCAGTAATATGATGTTTATTTTTAAAATTTACATGATATTCTCAAGGAGTTTTTTAATCAAACTCATTTAGGAATAGGCATGTAACAATTATTTTTTGAAGACATAGGTATTACACTTTTAATTTTGCCACTCAATGAGGAAGATCTAAGGTTTTTTTTTGTCAATAGACTGCTAAACTAAGGGAATTAAAAAAATATATATGTGTCGTATTATCAAAGATATGATTTTTTAAGTTTTGTATTTTTTAAATCACTTGACATATCAAGTTCTCTTCTCCTTCTTCTCAGTGAGTTCTGCTGATCGGTCAGTTGACTTAACGGGAATCCATCACAACTTTCTTATCATGTTAGGTTCGGAAGAACTAGTGACTTTCTTGCATTCCACACGGAGTTTCCGAATATATTATAACCGAAATTAAAAATAATATTTTTTATTATTTAATTATTATTATTATTTTATAAATACGTATTTTTGTAACGATGAAATACACAATAAATAATAATCAATACACAAATAAAATTTTAACATAAAAAAAAAAATATTTTTCAGGTAGAAAGTTTTGTGTATTTATTCACTTTGTCTTGACAAAAATAATATCGATCAACAAATAGTGTTTATTCTAAATAGTTTTTAAAAAAATGATTTTTTATGTTTTTATTGTATTTATTTATACATTTTATCATATGTAATTTTTCATCAACGTTGCTTAGCTAACAAGGGTACATACCCCGTTCCAAACTAGGCAATTACATTTGAATACATCGTAATAAATTACATATTTTGAGACCAATTAAATATAAACTTACAAATATATATAAAAATATTGATAGGTACATACACATATACATACATACATATACACACATATACACATTTAAACTAATATGTACTAAACTCATTTTTTTTATTGAGTTGAGTGCATATCAGATCATTGAGTTTAACTTGAGAAAGAATATTCAATATGATTTTTTAAAAATTAAAATATTCTTAAAATAAAAATATATAATAATATTGTAATGTAGATAAATAGACCAAAATATCGTTTTTAATGATAGATGAGAGATGATTTATATATGAGCAATTTTTTTTTTTTTTTAAACTGTTATTTCCAAAAATTAGAAACTGGATTTTAAGTGGTATTTTTGTCTGCTTACATACATGCTTGTTTGAAATCTTTAATATTTTATTTTTATTAGTTTAGGCAGTTTATTAGTTTTACAGAATGTAATTAGTATCACTAAATTGCTTGGAAATTTTCCAAGCAACTTCACTAGGCACAAAAAACTTGATCTGAAGCTACTAATATATAGTATGAATAACAATATTTATTAATTAAAATTAAGTAATTATTGTAATCAAATTAAGTACATCTTTTTTTTTTTTAAATAATTAAAATGAATAGGTAGCTTGGTAAAAAATAAAATAAAGAAAAACATCACCCTCTTTTTTACATTCAGTGATGCATACGGCACTGCATTGGTAAACCAAATGTTGCGAAGTTAAATCATCAGTTGCATAAAGGTAAAGTGACCAGTCTTACAAAAAGTGTCCAGGGTTTTGGGTCTATTTCACATTTGTATTCTGCATCCACCTGGACACAGAAAAAAGGGGAAAATATACAAGGACCTAGAATATAGGCAGCTTAAAATCTAAGTAAAAAAAACTGACTAAAAGAGAATTACAGATTGGAAAAATAAACAAAAATTAAATGAATCATAATACGAATAAATAGAGCGAAAAAAACATTTTTGAAGATATCATTAAATTCTCGGAACCTCTAGGAATAAAATATACACATGCCTTTTTTGTTGATTTTTAATTGCGTTATTTAGTCACAATTCTGAGGTACATTTTTTTATTGATTGATTTTTCCTCTAACCTGTCTTTTATCTACCTGTTGTACGGTAAAATAAATGCATACATTCAGTATAGACGTGTTTTAACACCCCCGGAGGCTGTGACGGGTACCGACTATATAAAGGGAGCTTCCCTTGAAGCCTTTACAGTTTCCTAGCGCATTCAGAACGAGGAACAGGGGCGAGTGGACGAGCCTGAAAACCAACTGAAAAATAGATCCTGAAACCCGAAATATTAAACGCCATTTTATTTTTTGAATTAACAAGTAGAAATTCTAAAGATATGAAAATGCTTTTTGTATATATTGTGCTTTTTGTCGGTTTGGCGAGTGCAACAGTTCAAAGCTCCGGTAAGTATTTTTTTAATTAAAATTATCATTTCATAGAAATATTATCACAATATTGCGACAATCTTCTCATCTGAATCACAGAAACAAATAGGTTTTGAATTTACCAGTACAAAATTGTAAACAGCCAATTCTACTCAAGGATAAGTTTGCAAAATATTAACTTTAATGTACCTTCTCGCCCTCAACGACATTACCACAGATAAATTGTAAACATACTGAAAGTCAAGTAAAATTTTATGTGTCCCAAATTTTTTTTTTATGAAAACTGTTTATGAACAGTGAAAAAATCAAGTTAACTGAACTTTAAAAATATTTTTGAAAATATCAAGACTTATTGTGCGATATGGCATAAAATGTTTTCCGGAGTAGCAACCAATTACATATTTATTTGTAAATTGAAGTCTGCATTAATTTAACCTATTACGTAATACAGACGTCTAGTGTATTATGTAAAACATCAAAAAGCATGTTTGAATCAAATAGTGGTATACATAAAAAAGTTAATTTTGTCGTCTAATTCTTGCGTCTTTTAAAATAAAAACAGTATTTTGTTTCAAGGATTGCCGCATTTCTTAAAAAAGCATCCAGAAATTGAATCGATAGAGCAAAAATATTCCGAACCGGAAATTTTCAGAAGGCGGGTTGAATTGTGAAACGATATAATCGAAAAAAAATCACTTTTGTTAAATATTTAATCATGATTCGCAAGATTGCAAGAATAAGACATCTTACAGTAGCTTTTAAAAAATGATCAACTTATGATTTTTTCGACTTCCAGAAATGTAGTATATTTTTTAATTCTTGTAAGGTCTTTTACACTAAAATGAATCTAGTTTAATAAAATCAAATTTATCAAATCAAATAACTTACGAAGAGTTTCTCTTCAGACACAAAAACTAGAGAAAAAAAACAAACTTTAAAAAAAGAGACAATTTAAAAGAGACAATTTTTTCTTAATATATTTTTTTTTGCACCACAACAGGCCAGAAGGCCCAATTACAGTAGTGAATTACATTACAGAACAACCAGGCTTGAGAAAAATCACAATTTAATTTTTGTGTTCTCACCGGGAATCGAACCCGGAACCTTCCATGCGCGAGTCAAGCGTCTTGACCACTACACCACAGAGGCCGCTTTTAAAGGTGTTACGAATAGTTACTGCAATTCCTAAGAAAAACAATACAGAAATAGATTTAGTAAAAAACTACTTTCTGTCAATGCTTAAATACATTTCATCAATGGACCGAACCTTTTACGTGGATATTTTCAATGAACATCAATATTATTTTTTGTAAATGTTCATATTTTTATTTATTATTTATGTAACATACCATAGGTTCTATTAATTTTCATAAAAAATAAAAATGTTATTTTCGAATAATTGCAACCGGTTTCCCCTTTTAAATAAATTTAATTACATTCATAAAAAGAATTGCCAACAAAAATGTACATTTATGAGTTATGATTTGAATCAAGTCAGCTTTAAGTGACTTGGGATAAATAAATTGTAAAATATCGAGAATGCGTTTAAACTCAGTCAAAAGGGAACATTTCTATCCGAGTTACCTTATAAAATAAAAAATATTTAAATCACGTGAATTGTACGAAAAATCACACAAGTTTGACATAAATATAATACCAAACAATTACAACACTACCACATAAAAAAATCAAAGACAAACGTACGATAATCAACCATTCTATACAATGGACTTAAACACAACTTTACCTCATGAAAAATTACACTGTAGACAGATTTAAAATCAACCTTAGAAAGCACATGATGACTTCACTTACTAGACGAGACATAACGTGACTAGACCTTACAATATTTCTTAAATAACCCGAAAGGGGTTTAAAAATAATAAATAAGAAAAAAAAACAGAAAAAAAAATATGACACTTCAAATTTTAAAACGCGTTTTACTAAATAAATATGCAATGGTGACATGGATAAAATCAATTCTACTATGACGATATGTTCAAATTTACTAGGTGTAAATCAAATATAGCATATAATAATCCGTTATATATATAATGTGTACCTTATACAATGAAATTTCTAATTCGATATTTTAAGTGAAAACATTTATTAAATCAGGAGGTCAAAACTTCATTTCAGTATTTTTATTATTTTGTATTTCAAACATGAAGCATTATTTTTTGCTAAAAAAATATTGGGGTGTACTATTATGTCCATTTTTTCATTTCAATATATGATTCTCATTATACTGTACTTATTGTACGTACTTCTCTGTGAATGACAAATAAATGAAAACACCAACCAAAGCAGTAATTAATCCTTGTCATAAATTGCTAGCGTATCCCATTCTTTAATTTATAAATTAAATATATCTAGAAAACATTGTAGATAACTGTATCTGCATTTTTTTAAAAAATAATTAAATTTATTAATTATCTTATAATCATGTGCTTTGGAATACTAATATTATATCAACTGCGTTTACGACAAAAACTGAGAACCACAATTTAGGCAAAAGTTGTTTTATTAGTTTTAATGTGTTTTAAACCAATAAAGTGGGTCTTTTTTATTTATTTATTTATTTATTATACACGGCACGCAGTGCCGTTTACCTTACAGAGATGCATATTAAATAGAATATAAACCTTTCAATATAATGTGAAAAACAGAAAAAATCAAATTAAAAAGTATTATGTTACATAATTACTTTAACACAGCAGTTTTGTATAAAGAACATACTTCGATAAAAAAAATAACGAATAAAAACAACATGAAAATTTTAAATTTTAAAAACAAAATGTTTTTTATTTTAGAGGTACAAAGTTTAAGTATATTAAATACAATACAATTATTTTATATCTCAAGAAATATAAAAAAATAGTAATGATAATAACAATTAAAGTATACGCGTGGATATGGTGCACAATAGTACCCATACAAAAGTAAACATAAAAAGCACTATAATCTAACAAATGTAAAAATTTCACATTTTGGGAAAAATATTGCTCCAAAGTTTGCGGTAAAAATACTTTTGCTAGAATATGTATAGGACATAATATGTTATTTTAAACTCGTTAAAAACAATTAAATAGCTATCTCGTACGCATTTAAATAAAGTCACCCTAAATACATAAGTATTAAAGTAAAATTTGTTTAAATGATTTGAATATAATTATTTGATCCAGTAAGTTATTTGGGTAAACTGAAATTTTAGTTTTAAAAATAAATAACATATATAATTTTCTTTTAAAGGCTGTATGCACATTTAAAATAATTTTGCAACTAGTTGTGCGGACAGAATATTATATTTATTAAGAGATATTTACAAACAAAAATTTGGACTCAGGCAGGAATAGTAAATTATGACGACTTTGTAGCGTGCACTTATAATACCCACTACTAGGTTCTTTTTTATTTTTTCCGTACAAGTTCCACGATAAAATAATGTATAAGCATTTTTAAAAGTATTTTTCTAATGATAAGAACCATTTGTAATCAATGGACATGAGACATATGTACCTAAAAGAAGCACTTACACACTTCTGGTCGAACAATAAGAAGTGGTCTCAGCAAAATGTCCGTACGAGGTTTTCCCAGAGCATGAATTATGTCATACCCAAAATCCGTACTACTTTTGCTCAGTGATTTCTCTCATTTATCGTACCGAGAGTGTTCAGTATTTTAGATGAGCGTATTAAGCTCTCAAGGACAAAAACTATTTTCGAGAAAGGAGTTAAGGACTGGATTGTCTTTAGTGGGAGGGATTTGAGTAGGAAACTTCTTGATGATTTTCCGAATGTTTAAGTTTTCTGTTTACCTTATTGATGTGCCATATATATGTTTAAAAAATATTTATATATATATATTTGTGGCGATTACTCATATGTCTGTGTCAACTAATTGCTCGTCCCATCTCAACACAGGACTTTTAGTCCCATGAAGTTGGGACTTATGTCTCAAATAATGTAAAATAAACTTATGTATTGAAGTAAAGAAATTTGTAAAATAAATGGCTTTTGAGGAATAAATGGAACGTAATGATTTGGGGGCGATCTTTTTATGTTCTTGTTTTATAACGTTTTGACAGCGCCCTATGTTGGCCGGTCTGCATTGTGTGCGATGTTCAGGCACATAAATCCCCTCCCAGCTGTTCTCAATATAATTAGGCTGCATGTGACTATAGTCAGTTACAGTCACAAAGGTTTATTGTATGCATACAAAAATGTTTAATAAAGTAAAATTATAACTATCTAAACTTCGTTATCGTTTAAGTTATGGTTTTTCCATACAAAAAAATACATCTAATTTTTAATTTCCTTCACCTGTTCACCCTAAAATCTTAACGGTTCTGTTACGAAAAATTATTTTTTTTAATCTGGGACTTTTTTTTATGGTGTAATAAACTTAATAATGAGAACACTTTTGATGGTAGAACATCCAAAGCCGGTATTACGATGGGAAGTAGCAGTGTTCTTTAATTGTCTACTTCTACTACTACCATCACGCCAATTCCCGTAGGGATAGGCAGAGAGAATGGACCGCCACACACGTCTATCCTGGCATACATTCCTAGCTTCTTCCACATTCATACATCTTGTCATACATACCCATCGGTTCTGTCTGCTTTTGGCATGACCAGACTTAAGATTGTGGTTTATCTGATCATGCCACGTCTTCCTAGGTCATCCTCGTCTCACGTTGCCATTCATTTTCGCCATATATACTTGTTTTACCATTCTTTCGTCGTCTATTCGTTCTACGTGACCAAACCATCTCAGAGACCCTTTTGTAATCTTATCAATTATATTTGACTCAGATTTACACTCTCGCCTGATTTCATCATTCGTAACCCTGTCGTACATTGATTTCCCACACATTCGTCTAAGAGATCGCATTTCAACCGCTTTCTTTCGGCTTTCATTCTTCCTCTGCCAGTTCCATGTTTTACTTCCATACATAAGTGTTGGGACTAAAACTCCGTTGTGCACTGCCAGTTTAGCTTTGATTGACATATTTTTATTTGAAATTACTGTGCTTAGGGCTCCGTTCATTTTGTTGCCGGCATTCACTCTTCTTTCAACATCTTTTCTACTCTTCCATCTCTTGAAAACATGCTTTCCAGATACGCAAATTCTTCTACTTGCTCGAGACATTCGTTGTTTACATTTATTATGCAGATAGGATAGGTAACCTCACTATCCCTTTCAAATACCATCACTTTTGACTTAATTTTGTTCATCGCCAATTCGCTCTCCAGGTATACATCATATATTCTAGAGACTATTTGCTGCAAATCATCATTGCTGCTTGCTAACAGAACTGCATCATCAGCATACAACAAGCAGCTTACTGAAAAATTATCAATTTTTGCTCCAATACCCATACATTCTATCTCTTTCATACAGTTGTCCATGTATAGATAAAACAACTATGGTGACATTACACATCCCGGTTGCCTTTTAAGATCGCAAACCAAGATGACGCTGTTCATTGATGCACACAGATGATTGTCTATTAAGTAAAATTATATTTCCTTATTATTATATTATTATTATTTATATAAAATTATTTTGTTAAAACAAAAGATTGGAAATTTGATTTTCCTTTATAGATAATTAAAGATAACTCTGTTAACTACCTTTTGTAATCTTTAAAATGTAATAGATTTTTTTTTGCAAAAGTTTGTACATTTGTTTGAAGTTTTGAAGTATCTTCATCAGAAACCTGCAATAGTTAAACATATTTCGAAAAAAAAACATACACATATATACATTTTCGTACAGAAAATTCCGATTCACTTTATACACAACAAAATATAACTCTGTTAACATCCTATTTCAATCGCCATCTTTGGCCCGTAGTGCAATGGGAAGTGGACAGTTATTTTCATTTTTATATTTAAAGTAAAATTATAAATGTGTTCTGTATGAAAAATAGAATATGCTGGTTTAAGTGACCACTTTACACACTATTTTACATTTATTATTCTGTCTATTCACATTCACATTTCCTCAACTCTTTCATCTGTTGACTTTAGCGAAGTAAAAATATGTTTTAATTTTTTAAATTTGTTTTTTAGTATATATTATATTTTATTATTTATGTTTGAGTAACATGTATTTTTGACACATACATATACTCTATATTTATATAATAACGATGTTTAATTTCTTGCATTTGATTAGCCAGGCATTTATAATTAAGTAGTTTTAGTTTTTTTTTTGTTTTGTTATTGTTATATTAGTATCGAACTACTTATGATCTAAAAGATAAAAAAGTTCCATCTTAGAACAAGCTGAGCCATGTTAGATGGAGACTATTATAAACAGAGAATACTCCGTTTTCATTTTCCATTCATTAGTTTCATAAAGATTCCCTGTGATTAAATATGTATACTAATTTTTATGCAATAAATTTATAAAATAAATAAATAAAAGAGCTGAAAATTTTATTGATGTAGGTAGATTAAAAAAACAGACAATGACAGGTCACAAGTCCTGTAAATGCCTAGACTTCCATATCACCTTTTGAAAATGTTTTCTCTCCCTTTTGCTAAAAATTTAGGTAAAATGATTTTTAATTTTTTTCGTCAGTTGATATTTGTAAAGCAAAATAGCAAAAGCGTATTAATGTATGGAAATAAAAAAGAAATATAAAAAATTTCACAACTTCTGGTAAAATGTAGATCAGTATTGATGAAATCATGAAAAGAAGGTTGTTACTAGTGTTTGTATGCAAAAAAAAAACATATTCAATTGGTGTCAATGCATATTGCTGTATATATTTTGTTTTCAATTAACTTATAAACTCGTCTCCCTAGACTGTGATACTTATAAATAATTTAGAGGTTTTCAAACTTCCTTTCTTACGTAAGATAAAGGCTTCGCTTACATTAAAACTTAAAATAAAGGGAAAAATTCAACGTCTTCGAGCAACAAAAGGGTGGCGAAATGAGCCAGATTTAATATATTGCGAATTTTTCATTTTTCTCCCGAAAGGGGTTACATCTGTCAATCTTTAAATCCACGGATTATAATGTGGGGGTGAAATATCATTACCATTAATGAAAATAATATGCCTCTTCAACTCTGGGTGGCAGCTTCTTCATAAAGTAAATTACCTTGTCATATTGTCAACTGCTATTACAATGCTGGATGCCTCGTATTAAAAAAGAGCTTTTTGCAAGACATTTTATATTAGACACTGCGGTTTTTGGAAAACTTCAAGGACTTTCAAATAATAACCTGTTTGAATATTCTTGACGACTGAAAATGTCCTGATAATGGCTCTTTCATAATTAAGTGAAGAATACACACTGGAATATACACTGGGGATTCCTTCAACAAAGCACCGTGTAAAAAATGTACGCCTACTAAAAAAAGGTTTAAAACTATAAAGCATTTATTTTTTAAAACATGTTTTTGTAATTGTAACACTTCATGCCTTGATGTACAAAATCCCCTGACTCTGTCAAACAAAGTCATCAAAAGGGTCGAGAGTTTTAAATACCTGAGAGTATATAGGTATGTTACAGAAAATGGCAGCTTTCAAAAACAAATGGGAGTGCGGCTAGGAATAGCAGGCGCCACATTAAACAGTATGAAGGCTGTCTGGAGATCGGATATTTACTTAGTGAAAATGCCGCCTACATAATGCCTGCATAACAATTATTCTCCTCTAAGGATGCGAATCGTGGCACCTCACTGGGGCCCAAAACAGCAAAATACTGAGTTTTGAAAATAGGTGTCTAGAATTTCGGATGTGCGGTGGTTTGACTTTGTGCGGAACGAAGTAATAAGAGAACAGACGCAGCAAAATCCGGTGATAACTGTCATCAAGCGGAAGCGATACAGTTGGCTAGGCCGTGTACTGCGTATGCCTCCTGAGAGCCTTAACCACGCTTGCCTACTTTAAAAGACATTAGGTTCTCGACGTCCTGGGCGTCCACTGCTGACTGCTCGTCGGCAGTTCATGTCAGAACTAAAGGACCCGAACCTGAATTGGGAGGATGCGCAGGAGCTGGCAGCCGACAGAGATGCCTGGAGGATCTTCGTGGACCCCATATGCTCCAACTAGGGAGCGGACATAGAATGAATAAATTATTTTTTAAGTTATTATCACAAATAACTTAAGTGATGCTTTACAATTACGAGTAAGTAAATATAAATATAAAATAATATATTCAAAACATAATGACACAACATACATCAGAATTCTACTAAGCCTGGCTGTTTTCTGCAAAATGCACGTCTTATGTTGTGTGGTTAAACAGACTTTAGGCATAAACTGCTCAAACACGTGATTAAATTATAAAAAAAACAAATGTATACATTATTTATCATTAGTCAAAGTAAAAAACATTCCAACTGTAATGTATTTTATCAATGATATTAAAAAAGTTGTAGTAAAATCTCGTTGTTTATTATTCGCGGATGACTTGAAGCTATTTTTGAGGGTTAAAAATTTGGATGATTTTCGTACTCTCCAGGCGGATATATTAAACGTATCTGAATGGGGAATATTTCAAAATGCTCAATTATGTCTTTAACTAGGGCCCACAAAACGCTTTTCTTCCGCTATAGAATGAATGGCCAGAATCTTATGCGGATTTCGAAGGTTAAAGATCTAGGCATCACTTTTGTGAGTTCCCTGACATTTCATGATCAGATCGAAACAGATTGTAGAAGTTTGTTGAAGATGTTGGTGCGAAGTAGACTCGAGAGTGGCTCGATGATTTAGGGACCGTGTGAGTTGAAGGTTCAGATGAAATTTCTTCGGTTTCTCTACATGAGGGAGTGCGGATATAATCCATTTCTCCAGGGTATGCTTGGTTACAGCAGTTTAGAGATTAGAAGGAATGTGTATTTAACAACGCACTTCTTTCGATTGTTGCGCGGTATTATTGACAACCCTGAAATTATGCGGAGCATTAGCTTTTATGTTCCGGATAATTACCTTAGACAGCGTCAGCATAAACTATGGATTACATTCACAAGATTTGTATTGTATCCTGCATCTGCATATATTATGTAATAATTTTAATTTAATTAAGTTGTCTCTTATGTGACCAATTTTGTAATAAAAATTATGTAAGTTAAAATTCACATTCCAATATACACTACCAACCTGCCAATGGTTATGCTTGTTGGAAGAGCTATCTCTATGTTGAACAATACTACTTTGGACATTGAAATTTTCCACGTCTCTGAGGGAGTTTTTCGTTACAAGATTCTCTTACTTTTTTAACATATAATTCTCTGGATATTATGTGAACTAATGTGTTTTTTATATATACCTAATTTTACTTAATTATTTTAATTATTTCTATTAGTATGCATTAAGATATTTTATTTTGTAATGTACATATGCACGAATAAATCAAATTGAAAATTGAAAAAGAAAATGTAGATTAGATTATTGTAACTTTTTACAAAAGTGCTATTATCTCTGTTTAACTTTTCTATGGCTGGCTGGTTTCGGCATATGTTCAGTTGGACATCCTAGCCTATTGTGTTGCAAAAAAAAGTGAATTAAATATATAAATTTCGTGAACTTTGTGAGTTGGTATTTATTTTTTGCTTGATAATTGAAATAAACAGATGGATTGTTGACTTTTTCAATCAATTCTTTATCATATTAAGAAGAAAATTTTGTGTTTGTCTAGAATATATCTAAACCAAACAAAAATATTGTCATTCAATTTTAAAGCCCACGTTTGTTTTATAGAGAGTGCGAGGCCACGAATAATATGTGTATTGTCAATTTACCTGTAAAATATCTCACCTCCCCAGTGAATCGGAAAACTTAAAACAGCTATTTGTCGGGAAAAGTTAAAGAATTCTTACGGGATGACAAAAACCACCCCCAAACTAAACTATAATGGATACACAAGTTTTTCAATCGGCGGCTTAAAAGTTGTTTGAAATAAATCTGAATATTACGCCAACAAAGTATTATTTTTTGTGTATTTGACAATTGAAAAGGCGACCCGAAATGTTTGATTTATTTGCATACATGTTTTACAAGTACGAAATTTATCGACTTGTTTGAAACAAATTTACATTCGTTTTTTATTTAACAGAGAAATGATCTACCACAGAAGCGAAGATACAATTTATTCATTTAAGTGTCTTAAATAAATGACAAAAATTTTCATTCAGAAAAAAAAACATTTTCAAAAAATACATATACCTACATTGATAAAGATTTTAGCTTGTTTACTTCAAAAATCTACATTAAAAACATTCTCTCCATTCAACCAAAAACCGTTTTAAATTGCTAGATTTGAGTACATACTCGTAAATGAAGAATGAAAGAAAACTTACGGATTTAAAAAAAAAATGTTATGTTTATTGTAATAATGTAGTTATGTAAGAAATATTTAATAAGTATTTGTTATAATTGTAAATATATTACTTAATATACAATGTAATATTAACTAACTTAAGTAAATAAATAAAAATAAAAATATATTAAATGAACACAATCAAAAGGTTGATATCAATTATTGTATTTAGTCAAAATTAAATATGTACGTATACATGATTATTTTTGAGTTTCGGTTTACATAAATTGTGAGGACAGAGAATATTGAAAAACACATATTCGCTTCTAACTTTTTCCCATTCAACATATTGAAGATGTTTTTATTTATAAACCTTAAGGACGTAAATTGAAAAAAAAATTCAAAAATAAGGGCGGTTAATTTGTATATATGCATAAAAAAGATAAGGGCCATCCTTTCAGTTTGACTCAACATTTTTTGCTGTCAAAATTTCAAGCTACTTTTTCGATTTTCAATTTCATAAAACGCGATTGTAATGGAATTGAAGTATATCGTTATAATTACCACTTTTACCCAGGAAAATTTCCAGATGAAAGTATTGAAGAAATATCGACTTTTAAACATAGGTAAAATGGTAAATGTTAAAAAGCGTGATTGCTTGAACCTTCGAATAACAGGTTTTGTCATTTTTCATAAAGGTTCTTTATCAATCAATAAACCATCTTGTACATAATAAATTCATATTTCATTTTTAAAAACATAGTTGTACATCACATTTCGGGACAAAAATAATCATTTTATATTACTATCTCTGGTATTACTGGCGTCATATCCCCGAGTAGTATTGAGTTGGAATAGGTACCACTTGATATGTCGTCAGTACTCATCATCATCAGCCCTCTCGTGTTCAATGGTGAACATAGACTCTCATTTAAGATCTCCATATCTCCCTATCCTGAGTGAACTGCATCCAAGCACTTCCTGCAACCCGTCTTATGTCATCAGACCACCTGTATGGGGCTTGTCGACACTTTTGTTTGTGCTGGGTCCCCTTTTAAGATTGTTTAGTCTATTTGGAGTCCGTGATTCTGTCTATATGAACAGCCCAATTGTTGGTACCCGGTAACCACTGAATATTTTGTGATACTAGACAACCACCGAATATGTTATTAGTATATATTTTATTTTTATTTTAGCAGTTCAATCGAGCTACAAGGCGAGACGCGGAGGGACAGTAGGTTTGTTTCCATTTCCAAGGGTGGGGAGATCACAACTCGGAAAATCATGGCAAATCTCACCTGAGGAATTCGCAGGTATGTTTTTATTATTCTTCTTCTTCTTATCAGCCCGTTTCTCTCCACTCTGGATATAGGCCTCTTCCTAAATTTTCCATGTTTTTTCTGTCCTGGGCACTCTTTTTCCATCCATGGCCCACGAGTTCGACGACGTCGTCAGTCCATCTCCTCTGCAGTCTCTCTACTTTCCTTTTACTTTCGTAGGATCTCCAGTTTAGTATTTTGGGGATCCACCTATCGACTTCTGCCTCGCCACATGACCCGCTCACTGCCATATTTGTCTTCTTTTTGCAGGCGATATGGTAATAATAAGTGAAGAGGTAAATGAACTGGAATCTATGGTAAAATTATTATACAAAGACTCTAGAAAAATCGGTCTGGAAATAAATATATTGACGAAACTAAGATCTTGAGTCCAATACCTATCAACATACGTACTGGAAGTAAAACTATTGGTGCTGTTGACGAGTACATTTACCTTGGGCACAAAATCAAATTGGGAAAATTGAATCAAACTGCGTAACTGCCTAGACGAATCGCGTTAAGTTGAGCTGCGTTTGGAAAGCTGAAACACGTTTTAAGAAATAAAGAAATCCCAAATAATCTGAAGGCCAAACTCTACAACTCTTGTGTTCTGCCGGTGGCAACATACGGTCTTGAAACCATGTCACTCACTGCAAGAAGTGTTCACAAAATTAAGTGCACTCAGCGGTCTATGAAAAGACAAATGTTGGGCGTCTTCTTAAGAGACCGAATAAGGAATGAGGAGTAAGACGTCTTACAAAGGTGACCGATATCACAGAAAGTGTGGGGAAGACATGTTTTTATTATTTAACAATAATTCCCGTAGTCAAATTGACATACGCGCAATACCATCAGGATTGATTAAATTCACACGACATTTGTTTATTATTTTACATATGGCAGGATTTTCAACAATTTTAAGGAGATAAATCACAAAAAAAACACACTAAATTTTAGAGGCCCAGATCCAAATTGCAATATCTCGATAATGTTATTAAATTTGCTAATAGGTTTAAGTAACTGTTGTTTTCAGTTATTCGTTATCCTTTATTGGTGTTTGCCTGATACGAAATACATTATAACACAGTGGCTTTATTATTGTCACTGTCGAATCGAATCAATAGATTGCTATCAGCAGTGATTGTATCGACATTACAATCGATAATTATTTTAATCGAATATGTAAATCGAACAATACTTGATTCTGGTACAGTTTATAATGTGATTACTTAAACCAGCGAATGAAAAGTAATCTAATCTGTGTCTAGAATTCCCAACAACTCCTGCTTTTGATCCAATAATAAAATTTCTCCTATAAAGTCTTCATAATTCCTGTTTCCGCACGCGGTGGTGCATAGAGCATAATACAGCGTTGTTAAACAAAATGCAGCGTAACTCGATCATTTGTCACATAAAGGTAAGGTGATCAGTCTTACGCTTCAGGCTTCAGGTGCTAGAATAGGAAAGTGAAATACTTCAGTCTAAAATCACCTTTGAAAACAAAATTCAATAAATCATAAAAAGCCCTCCTTGATTTGAATGTAAGCATCTAGGCCGCGATTATAATGGGAAGTTAAGAACGTCATACCTTTACCATGACGGTATAGTTGAAGATAAGTTCTCCCCAGTGATTGCGAAGATACACTACGGACCCTCTACCTTCAAGTGCTGGGTAGGTACATCGATATGTACCAAGGAGACGGGGACGCCGCGGTGCACAATTATTCGCACTGAAGTGACATACGTTCATTATGACACCATAGTTTAAGATAAACTCTCCCGAGCGATCACTAAGATACACTACCGACCCTTTATCTTAAAGTTTTGAAGTAGGTACATACCAAATTTTGCTTTAATTACGATCTGTTTAAATATGAATTCGTTCTGAGATGGGTACTTTTTTCTTAAAAGCTTATTTAAAATACAAAAAAGAAATAAGTAAATTTTGCCAAATTAATTCAAGTTTTGAAACAGAACGGCTCGATGCAGAGATAATGTGGCTAGATCCTGACATATTACATATAACATCATCTGGTCGTTGGACGAAAAGTAAAACTTTCTATCTCGGGAATTGTCAAATACCATTTAAAATTAATGTTCAAGAAAGGACTTTTTGCTTTAATTGTCATTTATTTTAATCGTTTTAAAGTGGATGCTTTTTTCTACAAAAGCTAATATGAAAGAGAAATACTCCAATTTCAATTTAGCGCTGAACGCAGAGTACAGTTTCCGAGCTTACCTATTGGTTGAATTCGATTATATGACATGTGAATGTTACACAGTGTGTAAAGTAGCTACTTAAAAAAGCCAATGGCAGACCATTAGCCTTTTAAAACCTAGACTTCCATATTCCCTTCTCAAAAAGGTTTTCCATCTCTGTTGCAACACAGTCAGATCATTTGCTTCTTTATTTCTAATTTAAAATTATATCGCACTTTAAAAAAATATTTTATATCTGTCCACACCGCCCGATACTTGTCCATAATTATTATGATCAACTTTGAAAATAAGCATGGATGAAAAAAAAAAATTGCAAAATGTTTTTTGCAAAGATGTTTTAATATAATTGACACTTATTTCGCCTTACGCACCCATTACTTTCTACTGTGATTGGTACAATAATAAAAACGCAACCAAAATAAATCACAGACAATGGGAAAAGATGTTAAGGGAAGAAACCATTCGTGTTTCTGTCGCAATCAATTTGATTTAATATTATGGTACTAGAAATCCCTTCTAAAACAAATTTTTCAATCGTCTCTTTTCCCTTTTCCAATGGTGTAAAGGGCACTAAATTTATATGAGTTAAATTGCTAACGACATTAAACAAAATTTTCGCCTGTAGTTTGACTGACTAAAACAAAATAAAAAAATGATTCAACGGAATCTAAATATTTTTTTAATTCAATTGAATTTTTCAATTAAAATTTCCATTTTATTTAATCATATAAATGTGGGTACGTTACAAAATAGAGTATCCTAATTTTATTTATACGTATAAAAATAAAAAGTCAAAAAAATATGGTATATAAAAATTACACGTAGGTATACACATCTTGAGATTAATATGTTAAAAAAGTAAGAGAATTTTGTAACGAAAAACTCCCTAAGAGGCGTGAAAACTGTATAGGTCGAAACTAACATTGTTCAACATAGAGATAGCTTTTCCAACAGGCATAACCATTGGTAGGTTGGTTTTGTATATTGGAATGTGATGCTGTCTAAGGTAATTACATTCATCCGGAACATAAAAACTAATGTTCCACATAATTTTAAGGTTCTTATTTCTTACAGACATTTTTTTACCACGCAACAATCGAAAGAAATGCGTAGTTAAACATACATTCTTTCTGTTCTCCAAATTGTTATAATTATACCCCGGAGAGACTAAGGCGGTCAAACCAATAAAACCGGGTAGCTATGGAAATGATAAAAACTAAAATAAAAATATGAATTTGATACAACTAACTAAATCTAATGCGTTTTTTTACAGAACTTCATAGCGATTCTAAGCGACAGGGGCTCATCCCATTTCCCCGCGTTGGGCGCTCCATGGGACAAGACATGGGAGCACAATGGGGCGCTAATGGTGACGTAGGCACCGGCATGTGGTTCGGTCCCCGGCTCGGCAGACTGTCTAAGAGAAATGGGCTTGACTACGTTCCTTGGACCATGATTGCGTTACGAGGTAGGTAATTTGTTTTTTTCTTGTTCATAACTACATTTATACGGGTGTTCATTAAACCCTGTCACATCCGAAACCACGATGATCAGTATGAGCAAAAAGACATATTGGCAAATTAAATATGTTTTTTAGAACAAATAAAATTTAAAAAAATAAACTATCAAAAAAAGCAAATGGTTGCTTACTTCTGCAGGGAAGAAACGAGGAGGGAGAGGGGAGAATCTGATACTGCGCAGCGCTACCCTCACCTCTCCCCTGCAGAAATAAGCAACCATTTGTTTTTTAAATGTTTTATTTTCAAAAAATCTCTTTATTTTAAATATATTTTTAAATATGCTAATATGTTTTCTTGTCCATATTGATCATTGTGGTTTCGGATGTGACAGGGTTTAAAGAATACCCTGTATATAATTAGTAACTTTTAAGATACAAGGGAAAGATTTTTTTAAGAAGGGTCCATAAAATACGGTCGAATAAAAAAAATAAAAAATTGTACTCATTAGTAGCAAAAAAAATATTTTCAAATTTATTATTTTAAATTCCGTCGAAAACGGTTCATTGCATAGAGCGCGCTTCTATTATCATCATGATTCGGTTAAATTTTGAACTTCGTCTGTGACCGTTTAAATTTAAATAAAACATCGTCACAAATTTTGACGTCACAATTATCAAACATGTCGCATTTTTGTCAAGATATATACTGTAACAATTTTTTTCTAAAATTATGTATAAAATATTTCTCCACAAAAAACATGTATCAATTATGTAATTATATTAATCAATAAAAAAATTTAAAAAATATCCTTTAGATTAGATTTAGAAAGGTAGAAACGAACGTTTGTACGAACCATTTGTAATTTTAAAGTTTATTTTGTAATCAATTTTTATCAAGAAAAAAAAGATGTATGTCATTTTTCCTAAGCACAGAAATAATAGAAAAATACTTATAAATATTTGCAAATAATTAATTCAGAAAAATACACGAAAGACACGTGTTTTTGTATATATATATATTAAAAAAAACATTTTACATTCATCTGAATATGAAATTTGTTAATTCACCTAAATTTAAAAAAAAATGATTAATAATCTTTTTTATTAGAAATGTCTTCTCAACACAACTTCACTCCTCGTCTTGGAAGGGAATCAGATGAACTCCAAGCTGATGATGAAGACATGGAACAGGAACCAATCGATCAGGATCCTTCGAGAACCGTCTAAATAAATTACATGAATCATAAAAATGGACGCGATTACGACACAGGGCATGTCTGATATATTACATAATTTGCTTAAAAAATAATCCAGACATAAACTAAGTTATCAACGGCTCAAAAAAATTATAACGCTCATTTTAACAATAAATTAAGAACCCTACTTACACATGAAATAATGATTTGATAGCTAAACAATTGAACCCACGTTCATAAAACTAAAAAAATACAATCTAGTTAAAGCAAACAAAATATAAAAATTCTAAAAAATATTTATTTTCATTTAAATAAATTTAATAAAATATCCTTACATCATTTTGAAGTTTGGCGAATTCGTTTCAGAGTAAAATAAACGATTTAATTATTGAAATGCTTATTACATAAACTCCACGTCTAAACAATTAAGTTACATAATTTAATATTAAATTTGATACATTATCAAAGGAAATTAAGCAAAAAATGTAATAAAATCTATAAAAGCTTTTCATTTAATAATGAACTGAATATTTTATCTATCGAAATTTCAAAGCAATGTATTTTTGATCGATTCAAAAAAAAATTCAAATGTCAAACTTTATGGGACATTTTATTGTGTTAGATTGGAACAAGAAAAAGGACACAATACACTTTGTAACCAAATTAAATACATTATTAATAAGTACTTATGTAAAGAGGAAAACATTAAATGAATGAATTGAATAATGAATATAAAATATAATAAAGTTGTCCTTGCAAATTTGATGCATTCCGTTTGGTTAAAAATTACCACGAAATCGTTTTAATAAACTCTCAAATCGTTTCTGCAGTAAAGGAAAAAGATTAAGGAAAAATGACATTTAAATGATTTTCGGCAAACTGAATTCGTTTGAAAATAATTAATAATATCTACCTATTAAAAAAACGTAATCTTTGTATATTTTGATTCAAACTGGTATAAAAAAAATTAAAAACAAACTTCAAAATCATCATCTCAATTAGTTTGTTAAATGTGTAATTCATTCAATCAAATAAAAAAGTTGTAAATATAAAAATAGTAAACTAAAAAATATTTTTATTTATTCAAATTTCTAGTTTTCTTTGGCTGGGTTAAAACCTTTGCGATTAAAATATTATGAAAGTACTATTTTTTTCGCAAACAGAACTCTAGAATTTGATATAAATATTACTAATCTTAGTTATGTAATTTGTTAAAACATTATTTCTTATTTATTAAATATTGGATAAAATAAACATTTATCACTACGAAAATGTATTTTTATTTTAACTTATAAATTTATGTACCCAAAATATATGCACCTAAGCGGGCTTATTGCTAACGGCAATATCTTCCAGCCAACCAAAAAACAGTCTGCTCAAAAGAAAGAACTTTAATTTAACTTTCATTTTTAAAATATGAATACACAAATTTATTTTCAAATTACAGTTTTTTTTTAATGGGCAGAAAGAGCTTTCAGATAATTTCGTATGTTTTAATTTGTTGCAATAGAGAGGGTAAAACATTTTAGAGAAGAGAATATGGAAGTCTAGTGATTTGTTCTCCCTAGGGAGAAAATCCAGCCAGTCTGCAAACATCTGGACACACTCAAAACATGAACGTTTTAACTAATGATTCAAAATACTTATGTTTTACTAACTTTTTATGTAATACTTGTGAGGGATGTGGGATCAGATGAGTTTGGAAGGAGATAGGAAGATGATCCACTAAAGAAAAGGAATAAATAAATAAAAAATGAAGGCGTCTCTCAAAAGTGGCCAAAGACGGTGCTTTTTTATAATATGAAGTTGTGGGGTTCATAGTCCATTGATTAATGACACACACGGGCAATAAATTCATCTGAAATAAAGATTAACGACGAATAAAACAAGTCATCATTTTACATTGAATACAATACAACATATTCTGCAAGACTTAAAGTATTGCACAAGAAACGTCCGTCTAGATAAGAGCGGTGCATTGACACCATGGAGACATGAATAACAAAGGAACGTGGCATATATTGAGATCACAGGGAGTGGTAGCGCCTAGTTAGCCTGAAAAGTCAGTCCAACAAGTCAGCTCAACGAAGTCACTCAGTTTCAGCATGTACTAGTCACTTCAACTACTCATCGCCGCTACACTCGCACTACACAACAAAGTGTATTTTCTTCAACATGCACGCTTCAATCATCAACCTCATTTCTTCTGTCTCCCTCGAACCGGGGCTGGATCACATCAACAGCCTAAATCCTTTAAAGTAATGGTTCATTCCGAATTCTGGCACCTTGAACAGAAAAATAATAACCACTTGGATTGGATAAAGAATACGGTTCTGTGTGTAAATAAAACCATAATTCTTGACTTGGCGTGTTTTAGACTCAACGGTAACTCTAAAAAGATAAATCGAGTGAAGTGCTAGTTTGCGTACCACACCTGTGGTCCTGGGTTCGATTCCTGGCAAGACCGACGTAACATATACATGAAATAGGTGTTTTTTTCTCCGCAGTATTTCAGACAAACTTTAATGAAATATTTCTAACCCTTTGCATCACACGCTATTTCTGGCTACGCATCTACACACGTGGGGGAGCATGGTCCCTCAAGAAGAAAAATCTTATATCATAACTATTGTTTATCACTAGACCAGTTTTTTTTTTACGAAATAAATTAAATACTTTTTATGGTGAGTATTCATTTATAACTTTTAACGAAAAAATATACATTTCTAGCGTCAAACAAAACAAGTTACAAAAAACAATTTTGGCATTTCGCACATATTTTTACGTCTAAAGAATGATTACGACACATTATTCATAGATTTGGAGCACACTTTTGGAGTGTTGCTGTCTTTGAGTTGTGGGCACAAATGACAGAGCGATTTCTTAGGTCTCTTTTTTTGGCTCGGTCCTTGTGCAGGTTGATCTTCAGGTAGCTCAACATAAAGTAGGGTAGGGACATTACATATTAAACACATAGACCCATCTGCTGAAATGGATGAAATCAAAGAGGCTGTAATGCAGGCAACGACCTTGCAGCATGGGAATATGCTTGAGGTAAAAATTTTGAGGGCCAAAGGAGACGGAAATCAGGTATTTAGAGTAGGGCTTGCCCTGTGACAAATAAAAGAGCGAACAGATCTTCTCAAATGCTTCAAATGCTGGGCATACGGTCATAGAGCCTTTCAGTGTAAAGGAGATGATAGAGGGCAAAACTGTAGGAGATGCAATAAAGAAGGACACATGGGAAAAAAGTGCAAGGAAGGGGCTTTTTGCCCATTATGCAACCTGACCAAAATAAAAAATAGCTATGTCAGTAAAAACGGTGGAGCTATGCTGGTATACTTGGGTAAACACCAAGGAGTTGAGAACTGTCAGACATTTTAAAGCGCAGTGTGCGTGGAAAATAGTGATATGGTAATACACTGTATATACGTTAGCCAAAACAAGTGCACGCAACTAGAATTTCAGCAAAACTTACTTGAAATTTAAACAGATCTGAAGCCCCTCGCAAAAAAGAAAAAGACTTAGATAAAGATAATGGGAGATTTCAACGCGAAACATACTAGCTGGGGAGGAGGCATCACGAACAGGAAAGGAAAAGTTCTCCTCGAGTGGATAAACTCTCAAAACCTAATCCTGCTAAATGAAGAAAATAGGCTGACATGCGTGAGGCCAAATGGACACTCTTAAATCTGATACTAAGTGAAGGGGTCAACACTGTTCTGGCATCGAGACAACATTATTACGTAGGCAAGAAGGTCCATAACTTTTTGCCAGAATCGTGGAAAGACGGGAGTGTTGTCAAGTTGCGGAAGGTGTTGATCTCGCTCTTTCATGACATTGGTCGTAGGGAGTCAGAAAGGTTGATGCACGTCGCGGATTGGAAAATCTTACTGGATGTCGGAAATAAAGAATTATTTAAACAAATGGCAATCATGAAGTTTCGCGTTATAAATAAATTGTCTATGTTTTATGAATGTATGTATGTGTATACGCATGGGTGTATGTATATATGTGTGTATGTATATGTGTATATATGTGTACATATGTGTATGTGTGTTTGTGTATGTATATGTATCAAAATGTGAATACGAGTATGTTTTTATTTTATTAGTCTGTGCTTTATTAAAATAAAACCATCAAAAGAGGCAACGTACTTGGGAGTGACTTTGGACCCCGTTTTAAGCTTCAGTCAACACATAAAACGAGTATGCGAAAAGGCTCAAAGGTCAAAGCATCAAAAGCAATAATGTCAAATACTAGAGGACCGAACAATTGAAAAAAAAAAATCTGGAAACGGCAGTACAGTCTTTTATCATGTATGCGGCACCAATCTGGCAGGAAGCACTTAGTCGAGAGTACAACAGGGAGATGATAAAAAGTGGACAGAGAGTTCTGATTCTAAGAGTATGCTGCGCATACAGGATCATCTCCACGGATGCCGCACCGGTGTAAGCGGGAATGATCCCAGTGGATTTACTTACTGAAGAGCGAAGACGATTATAAAAACCCGCCAATCTCCGAAGAGATCAAACACTAAGAGAGAGAAACGACTTTTCAAAGGTGGCAAGGCAAATGGGACACCTCTCTAAAAGGAAGATGGGTGCACAGGCAAATAAAGGACATAAAGAGTTAGGTGAGCCGAAATCACGGTGAAATCACCTTTTTTATGACGCAGTGCATGTCTGGGCACGGGATTTTAGGAAAATACTTTCACAAAATCCAAAACTTCTCGACTGAGGCATGCACGTAGAGCGAGACAGTAACCGATGACGCGGAACATACTCTGTTTGCCTGTGCGAAATGGAGCGGAGAGCAAGAAGCGTTAAGCTCTCAAATGGGCCAAAATATTGATGTAGATTGCATTGTTGTTCACAGGAAGAATGGAACTCAGTGAGAACGAAGAATTAGACGAAATGAGACTGGCACCTCTTCCTGTCTGTACAGGTGCCTGTGCAACAAGATAGAAATATGTTACTCTGACCAATTTCGCGGACCCGGGTAGGCCGCAAGGCAGGGACCGGCCCGCAAAAGAAGACGGGGGGTTTTAGCCGGTACGAGTCCAGCACTATCCAGTCAGAAAGACTCGGTGTCTATGATAGATTTCCCCTCCAGAAAAAAAAGGTAGGCCCAACATCAATATCACGAAGAAACTTGTCAATCATATTTTCAGTAAATAGACTAAACCATGCTTCGAATGAAGACGCATTATTCTTGGCTTGTGCAGGACGTTTAATACCAGGTAAATGAATAATAATGTTATGTGCTGGCAACCGTGATCGCAATGGTGGTACTTTCCACTATTTGTACATGTTTCTTCCATAAAAAGGATTGCTGTTTCAGCTTTGTTTATCGTTGTCACTTTTGTCTTCATTTCAGAGGTAGTTTCCGCTTCTTCTTCACTTTCGGTATCGTGATTACTGATTTCAGACTCCACGTCTCAGTCACGTTTTCCTCAGAGTCTAAGTCATTCAACAGATATTCTATTTGCTAGGGATTCAAATGTTTATCCATAGTGCGCCACAAACCTACAAAAAACAAATAATAGAGTAAATGAAACTACAAATTAGTGGGGGACTAGGCTCCCCCATCAACTCGTACCTCTTGAATTATGCACAGTAGCCGGGCGCGTATCCACTCCCCGCGAGACCTAAGGCAGCACTGGGAATACACGAACCCTCAACCGCGATGCGAAGAATTATTAAATTAATGCAAGTTATGCCAATACGACAATAAATAAAGACATTTACGCTGTTATGTGGCTGGTGTTTTTGTGAAAGAGAACAGCATCGAGATAGCACGATAAATACATATACCTAATAATAATTTGACAACCTCGAAAAAGTAGTTTAAATTTAAAATATAGAAAATTAAATATTAAAAAAATAACAATTAAAATTAGAATTTAAAAAATAAAAAATAAAAATAAAATAATAGAGTAAGAGATGAATGGTTTTGTCGGGCGCCCGTTATTTGTACAGATTAACAATTATATTAAGTTTGCATTCAGTTTAATTATATCAATGTGGAGGGGTAAGAGAGGAATAAAATCAGTTGTGGAATTCAAATGAATTTTAAATAAATTCTTGTATTAAAATTTGACTAATCTAACTTAAACTAGCCTTAAACCTACTTAAACAATAAACTTAAAACTAACCTTCCGCCCTGATGCGGCGCGCGGCGTGGTGACGCGAAGGCGGCGTGGGTCCTTGGCGTGCGGCGTGGGCGCAGGACGCGATGTGGGCGGCGGCGTGGTGCATCATAGGGGAACAGCATCTGGCTGCGGCGACAGGGGTGGCTGGGACGGCGGCGTCCAGCTGCGGTAAGGTGTGCCGCGAGGACGGCTCGTCATGAGCGGCGGCGCGGCTTCCTGTCCCATAGCGGGGCATGAAGAATGAGGTCGGGTGCGTGGAGGGACGCACGACGTGGGCAGCTCGTCATGAGCGCAGCGGCGTGGCTTCCTGTCCCATGGCGGGGCATGAGGAATGAGGTCGGGTGCGTGGAGGGACGCACGACGTGGGCAGCTCGTCATGAGCGCAGCGGCGTGGCTTCCTGTCCCATGGCGGGGCATGAGGAATGACGTCGGGTGCGTGGAGGCTCTCGATTGCCTGAGCGGCCGGATATTTATTACTCAGCTTCAACGACCCTTGCGAGTTCGGGTCATTGTTGCTTTCTAAAAAATCGAACGGTATTTTTTTAAAGATAGATGCGTTTACAGAGAATTATTTTTATAAAAGATATGATAGAATTGATGGATTTGGCCCAGCGGAACTTTCGGTCTATTTCAAATTATTATTATGATCTTATTGGCATTTTATGAAAAAAAAAAAAAAATTATAGGAAAAATAATATTAATTCAATGTGTACATAAAGATTTATTAATCTATATTTATTAATAATATTAACATTATTTTTATTTAATTCTTATGTTAATATTGATATTTTTTTATATTAAAATTTTTATTTATCACGTTTAAGAGCAGGGAAACATCAGTCGTGGGTGTTTTTCTCATTCCTTAAAATCAGTCTGTCTTTGGCAGTGCGTGGGAGTGCACGCTAGTTAGGTGACGATGATTCTTAATTTATTATGGTATAATAAGCCTAAATTATGCCAGTATTTTTATAAATTAAGTGACAGGAATTATTAAACAGTACGTCTCCATTTTTTTTCAAATGTCTGAACTTCAAAATATTCCGTCTTTTGCTTAATGCAACACGACGTTCCAGCACCGTTCCCAAAGAATTATTTTAGAACAGCCTTTTGAGAATTAAAATTGACATGCATTACGAGACGGGATATAACTATCCCATTAACATGGATTCGCCTAACATACCTGAGTCCTAGATTCGATTCCTGACATTCATCTTAAACGTCTTACATTGCAATATGACACCAAAAAGTTTTTACTACTTTTCGTGTAATCGCAATAATATTTTTATTTTTTTTATTATTAATAAAACATATAATATAAAAATTACATATTACTCCCAGGAGTTATCAGAAACTCATTTGGGACCGTACATAAGAAAAAACCTTTTTGACAATACGTAATATCATACAAATTGATACATCCGAAATAAAAAGAAAAAATTACTGTATAAGAAACATAAAACACCATCTTATATAAACTACATTAATAATTATCACTATCAAAAAGATTTAAGAAATATTTTTTAATTGCGACACTTCTGGATTTTTTATTAAATTTTCCGTGTCTTAGCTCATCGGGCAGTTTATTATATTCGGAATGGCCAATATTTTCCAAGGACCTACTGCCAAACTTTGTTGAGCGAAACTTAGACACATGAAGATTCCTTGAATAACGCGTATTGTAATTATGAATATTATGACCAAATGTGTATTTTAAATTTGAGTGAGCAGAAAAGTTGATGATATTTAAAATAGTATTGGTTATGTCATGCAGTGGCATTACCTTGAAAGAAAGTATCTTTACACTTATTTGTTTATAAATTTGTAGTAAAGTATCTTTGTTTGTCGGTAGATATCCTTGACATGGGAAGTCCAAGAATGTTTCTTAGAGCTCTGTTCTGAAGAACTTGTATTTCGGATATCTGATTTTTGCTGGCAAAACCCCATATGCATGATAAATAAAATAGGTGGGAATGAATCAAAGCGTAGTAGACGGCAAACAAAACGGAATGTGGTCATAAGCCATGAGTCATAAAGAATAATGACAATATCCAACTTAAGCCTGCCATACAATTTTCAAAGTTAGGTTTTTGTTGTTTTCATTGTGTGTTTTGTAATATAAATAATATAGATGTATATAAATACCTTGTTTTTAAAACTGTCTGAATATTTGTTAATCATGTTTGTTTTTTAAGTGAGTCTTCTTTGTTTATTCTCAAATGTAATAAAAAAAAACTAAATTGTTAAGTGTCCTCGGCACGGGAAACCCCAGTGAGGTCACATTATTTTTATTATTAATTATAGTTTGTAAGCGAAAAATATGAATAAATAAAATAAAATAAATGAAATCAGTAAAGTTAATTCAATGAAAATCATGGTTTATGAAATTGACATTTTAAAAAGTAACTAATTTTTTGACAAAAATATTTTTTATATGCAAGCGACACCCGCAGGAAAACCCTTGGTCTTTCAAACGGTTTTCATGTATGTGGAGGCAGTGCTTTCACTGGTCAGGCACCTGAAGTACCTTACCCTCACGTAACAAATGATTGAAGTACGCTGCATTTTGTGTTCTAATGCAGCTCCCTATGCATCGTTGGGTGTGAATAATGAGGGTATTATAAATCGCTGTAATACATTAATACATAGAAGCTGTTTACAACGTTTACATGTTTATCTATGGAAAATTACTATTTTGTTACATTGCCGACAAATGGTAGTTTTCAATCAAAAAAGTACACCTCACAATCAAATAAATTACTAAGTAAATGTATAAATATGCAGATTAAATCTAGCCCTAGAGTTTACCATGCAATCACCCCTCATCCAATCAATTAGCTAGTGAAGAGTAAATTATCCACAGCCCTTGTTTTACAAAGTACATTGCGTTATTTTGTATCGTGGTAAGAACGTCACTCAGCAGAACATCAGCACTTACTGTATGAACAAATATGTACATATTTTTCTAACATGGATGTTTGCATGCGTATTGTGATTTGCTATTTATTTATTTTTTATTGCAACGAAATATTTGCTTAAACTTATATGCGTCTAGCACAGAAATAACGTGTAAACACACATATTTTAACATAATTTATTTAGCAAGGATGTCTACGAATATTCAATGTCGGTTCCGCAATCCACAGACTATGTAGAGAGGAATCTATTTAAAACAAGCCATTTTTTTCAGATTAATATGCCGTGTCGCAGAAACAAAATTAGCTTCATCCAGAGCGTGTCTGATACTTCTATTAATAAAATAAATCAACCCTATTGTTTGTTACCCGCCCACGTAATGTTTAGGACGCATAACAACAAAGTTATAAACGTTTTTGAAACTAAAAACGCCATTGGATTCAACAAAACCCGGAAAATTCAAAATGGCCGAAACGAAAAATATGAACGCAAGAAAAAATCTACCAAGTGTTACAATATGTACATAGGATACTTAAAAGATGGGTTTAATACTTTATTTAGCAAGGGCAGTTTGCATGGATTAAAGTAAGAACTGGTGTATTATGTTCATTTTGTGTCCTCGACTTAACCATTAAATGCATGATTTTTACATTGCAAAAAGTTATGATGTATTTTAATGTGTAGTTTTGGAGAAAAATAATTTTAAAAAATATTATATTTGTAAAAAATAGCGGGATGATGTCAATTCACGATTACTTTATTTAATTTCATATTTTGAACATGAAGTAAATATTTGTACCTCAGAGGCAGACGGATGCAAATCCAGAATTTTATGAAATTACATTTTGATTTTCTTAACCAGTTTATGATCATGTCCATTGATTTTGAAAAAATGTAAGTCTTATAATGAAAAAATCAATGTATTAAGACACTGAAATTACAAATTAATGCTGTAAATTATTAGACATCACTTAGAGAAAGTACATTCTTTAGGTTTTTGTTGAACATTTGACGTTTGGATTAGCATCCGTCTGCCTTTGAGGTACAGATATATGTATGAATACTGACAATTTTGCTCCACATTTTGATTTTTGTTGCTTTTAAAAATATTAAAAAAACTGAGAAATTTAAATATAAAACCTTGCTAAACTCCAGAAACTACAAACACGTGCCGTCAAAATTTCAACTGACATAATTCGTAGATAAAAGGTGGATTTAATTTTTCTTTTCTTTCAAATCCATAGATGAACTCTTTAAATTATTATCAGACTTTAAAAAAATCCACTTTTTACGATTTTAAATATTTGTGCCTAAATATTTAGTATGATGGAAGTTTCCATCACGATTCATTTACGGGTTAGTCATTATCATCATTCAAGAATTTCAGGCATTTACATGTCTTATAATCGTCATTCGTGAGTTTAAGAGGCCTTGTACGCACCGCGTATCATTCACCATTCCACCTGTTTGAAAACCCATATATCTTCTATTCTACTACTCGTTGATTTTTGTGAAGTTACTGAGCTGCAACCTTTATTGTATTTATCATTTCACCTACATAGACTCGTTCGTTGTAGATATATGACGGACGCATCGAAATCAAACAAGGAGCGAATTCTATGGGGATTACTCTGCCTGGCGAGCTTATTTCTCTGCGTGTATAATATACACTCCCTCTGGTTAAACAATTGGTATTTGGCACCTTTTAATATCGTCCTCGATGACCGATACACACCGGTTTACGATATACCGTTTCCTGCTGTAGTCATCTGTCCTAAGAGCACCGTCAAATTGTCAGCCGTGGATTTATCGAAAGTTACTGATAAGTATATGCGACTTTTATCCTTCTTCTTTCAATATACATAATGTAGCCCAGTGTGAAAAATAGAATTAGAATCTTGGACGTGTGTTTTCGATTGGATGGCTCCTCTCATATGGTGCAGAAAAGTCCACCTCGTTTTGAAGATCCTGACTTTTGTTCATAAAAAATAAGGAAATCAGACGATTGAGTCATTTTAAAGTCGTTTTTAAAAAACCAAACCAAAAATTTGTAACGATTTTGTTCAATACAATAAAGCAAAATAGCGTTTTAATAAGTGGGACGTGAATTATTACTCTGAGGATATTTATATCCTAACTATAGTAAACATTCGCACGTAATATTTAACATTTATTCCAATTTATTTCCAATTTGCGAAAATAACATACTTAAGCTTTTTTAAGAGGAGAATTTCCCAATCCTTTTTTACATGTTCTTGCCTCTTGCTATCATTTTGTTCAAATTTAGTTATGGTTAAAATGTACAGCATACTCCCATTGTCCAGAAGAACAATTGGTAAGTAATATCATTTTAAAATTGGATAATGGAGGTGGAGGAAACATTATCTTTAATGAAAAAAATAATACGTACATTATAAAAATTGAAATATGAAAAAATTTCTTTCTCATTATTTTTTGCATGGTAAATCAATTTTTGCTTGATTTTTAAAATTCCTTATGTAACTCGCATGCTGTAGACAAATTAAGGTATGGCAATTAATGATAATGTGTTGTTTTTTTCCAAATAGGGAGGTTCTTTTTGCAGCTTCGCTTGTTTGTAATCAAATGAATTCAAATGATTATTCCTTGGACAAAAAATTGTCAGTCGAATTCGAAAAAAGTTTATTGCACTTTTTAAACAATGTAAGTAGTATCCAATTTAGCGAGTTATATGAATACCTTATTTATTTATGAATTCTCATGACGTCACACAGGACTTTATATTTTTCTCATACTTTTTAAAATATTGAAGTCGTGTTTTGCTATAATAGACTAAAACTATAAAAGGGGCTAGATTGTTTTCATCAATTGTGGAAAATAGATTTTTTAAATTAATGCCTACGTTTTAAAATATCTCGTCTTTTGCTTAATGTAACACACCGTTATAGCACTGTTTCCATACAGAGTTTTTAGCACAGACTTTTAATAGTAAACTATAATATGTCAAGTTTTTAACCTACTGTGCGAAAAAACTCCCTCGTATGGTAACCTGAGGTTAGGAAATGATCCCCTGATAATCACTGCCTCTTTTCATCTTATTAAAATTAAACGAGTCTTGCTTAGAGATATAATTTAATTACGTCTCTTTCTCTCAAATGAGTGTTTTATATATTTGTTTCAGGGTACTCGATATTTTGTCATTTTCGGAGATCTTGATGGACAAAATATTTCATTTTAAATTATCTTGTATTCCTAAAACGACACAGAAAATTTCGTGAATTTAAAGGTAACTTTGGTACCGCCCCACGGATAATAGTGTTGCCAAGTAAATTCTTGAATTATTTTCTGAAGGTCTGGACATTTTTTAACACGATTATTAATATATATAAAAATTATATATATATTTTGAAATTTACGAACGCCTAGTAAGATTTAACTTTATAACCACTGTGCACCGGTTACATCACAGGAACGGGTAGGTTAACAGATTGTTTCGTTTTTTTTGTGCAGTTACGCTTTGTTGAAAATGTATAATAGAATTCGCATTTTAGTGTAATTAGTGTCCTAGCGAAGGACGGGCACGTCTCGAAACCGGTAGATATAAAAAAGTCGGTATGTGGTTGTATACAAATATTTACTTAACAAAATAATCGCTCTTTAAACTGTTATAGATATCATCATCTTGTTCAGATGTCCTAAAGGTGTGTAAATGGAAACCACAGAGAGGAGTTGAAGAAGTGACCTATAATTGTTGTGAAAAAATGTTCCATCCAGTACTTACTCATTATGGGATTTGTTATGGGTTTAATATTTTGTAAGTGTACCTAGTTTTATTTATTTACGATTTATTGAATTAGTTCAAAACATCTTAAGAACTAATGTATAATTTTCCGATACTTTTCTAATTGATTTTAAATAGTTCAACGCTTTCCATTTATTTGATTTCTTTAGACAACTCATTTTACTTGCTATTGAGAAAGTTTAGCCCAACGTAAAATTGGATACCATAAATGTTTTCTTGTGCGGTAAAAATTGGAGTATTAAATTGTAAAGCAAAAATTCCTGAAATGTTCAAAAAAATAATAAAAAATATTTTAATATAAACGACGTCACAAGTTCATATGAATCAGCCAATAATAAGAAAGTTTCGGAATATTTCCGGTTTGCTTGCCCTTCAATGGACCAATGGGCAGAACTGATCGAGAATTAGCGGAAGAGAACCTCTGGCGTCACACGCAGAGTTATTTCAGAAATACACAGCTTTGAAAAAATACACATATTTTTTTTTTTAAATTAGTCTGAGTTTTTAGTGTATTAACAATTTTTTTTTCAACCACTGAACTTCCTCATTATTTAAAGAATGATCATAAAAGATAATTTTATTTGCTGCTTTACTGTGAGGAAGCCAATTTCTCCATGCAATGTTGTTACTTTTGAATATATTCTCATGTAAATTTTTGTTTCGTGAAATAATGAAGGAGAATACATTATTGACTAATTTGTTATATTTTTTTTTATTGCGTCTTTTTGTTCTCTTAATTTAGAAAAAAGAACAGACAATTTTTTTTTGAATAAGTAAAATGTGACTTCAGAACGCCCAAAATTTTTTTAATAACGCGTTTTATTGATAAACCTTACAAAAACATAAAAATAAAATAATGTGTAAAATTAAATACACAAAGAAATAATAGACGTAAATTATTAATTATGTTTAAAGCATTAACTTTTTGGTTATATATTTTAACTAATGTTAGTAAATATTATAATATTACCACTTACTGACTTCATATACATAGCATACTTACGACATAAAAAGTCGGTCAGTGGTTATAAACTAATATTTACTCTCATTATTTAAAAGCCATAAATTTAATGAGTAAAATAGTTTAAGCACTTTTTAGTTCGTTGTTTTGTTATACATACACATACATATAACTTATACGTGACGATTTTTTAATGTACGCTATAGGAACTTTAACTTACAATAAAGAAATTACAAAAATATAAATATGAAAGATCTCTAGAGAACCTAGAGCAGGGATGGCGAACGAGGGACACGCGGGTCACTGCGCATAAGAAATTATCTAACCCACTTGAACTTTTAGATACGATTGATTTTTGTTTAAAGCTTCAAGTTAATAAAAAATAAAAAGACGCCTTCTCGGATAAGTCTTGCCTCGAAATTTACAAAAAAAACTGATAAATCTAAGCCGCGAAGCAAAAAGCAAAAAAAGTAGTGCCCGGTGTCAATTCTATTTTTTACTATACGCCGTTCTCATTACAGCGTTTGAAAAACAAGAAACATTCCAACGGGTTCGATTCCAGCCAGTTGCAAGAAAAAAATTCAAAAAAGATTTTTTTCTCAATTGGTCTGGGGTGTTGTGGTGTATTTTTCATTACCTTCTTCCATATCCCCTCTATCCCACCTGCTGACAAGCCTCAAAATAGAGGCTTAGCGGGTTATTCCTTGAAAAAAAAAATAGCGTGGCCTTTTCCCTTATTTTGGATTAACATATGCGTGCGAGCAGTCATTTTCATCAATGAATTTTATTATATCACGATTACGAAATCGACTTCGAATCGAAGAAATGACTGCTGCATGCGTAAGATTAAACATCCCTGACAATGAAACTCGCATAGAAAAATTATCGTCAAATAAACAACAAATTTCCCATTAAACAAGAATATAGTGGGAAATCTGTAGTTTTGTTTATTATATATATATATTTAAAGAGTTCATTGAAATTTTACTTGTAAATTTTAATCAAATTTGTAAGCCTTTACTTTTTATTGGTTTAATTACTCTATGTTACATTGATTAAAAAAAATACTTACTTGTGAAAAACATTCCCCATCCCTGACCTACAGCCAAAAGACTGACCTAAGTTTTTATATAAAATCGTTCATTCTAAATTCGATTGTTGCAAACTCCTGGATTTAATAAATATTAATATACCAACAAGTAGAACTAGGCGAAATAGTCTTTATTATAGTCACTCTTCTCAAACGAACTATCTCTGTCACTCACCTGTACCGCGTATACACAGACTAAGAAACGAATGTACCTCTCATATCGACATTTCTAACTCGAGTCTGTGCGAATTCAAATCATCTCTTTATGAATATTTTATGAGGTTTCATAAGTAGTATCGATTAACGAATTATTTGCAAAAGCTACTTATGCTAATGATCTGGTGTTTTCATTTTATATTTTTTATATCTGTTGTATGCTGACATACATACAGTCAGATGGCAGAAGGGATCATATGTTATTTTAAAAAATGTTCAGGAGAGCTGAAATACGTCTCAATTTCGAGACTTTAATCCACAAACTAAAATATTTAAGTTTTGTTTTTTAATAATAAATTACCATTCTAAATGACGCTGGTTTTTTTTTTTTTTGCTGCGTGTATTAACTGAAATATTAAATAAAACTTTTAAAACTAAAACATAGACAAAAATACAGATGGTCCCTTCTGCCATCTGACTACCGATATATATAGGTATATATTTCTTGTTATTTTTCTTTTTCTTTTAATACCCATGTTTCAATATGGTTTATTTATTTTTTTTATATCTAACTAACTCATAATATTGTTATATTTTATATTATAAAAGGCGCCGTATAATACATAAATAAATAAGATGCCCCGAGTACAGCCGATCGTAATTCGACACATCCCGGCCGCGCGCAGGTTTCGGATAGGCCGAAGTTTCGAAACTGCTATCGGTAGCAATCAATTTTATTGGCGGAAACTGAAAGTTATAATAATGTAAATACTTGTCTGAAAAATATGTTGTATTTTCAAGAACAAGTCTACCTCCAAAAAAGCTAAAAGAAATATCTATGGAACACAACATCGCTTGGAATTCTCACTCTGATTACCCAACAAATGTTCTGGAGAGCGAAAATATCCATTCTTACCCAAAAAGGGTATTTAGCAATGGAGAATTATTTGGTTTACATGTTGAACTTTTTCTTAATCTAAGTGAGTCCCAGCAAATGTGTGATGGAACAGAATACGGATTTAAGGTACGAAATAGTTATGTATTTATTTATACTCTTTATCAAAATACAATTCCATGTTCACTTTGCCCAGCTAACAAGGGTACATACCCCGTTCCAAAATAGGCAATTACATTTTAATATATTATAATAGTAAACAAATTAATATAGAGCACAGACAAACAAAATATAAATTTATTCGTGTACACATTTTGATACATATACATACAAACATACACATATGCACACATATAAATATACACATGTACATACACACTGTAACGTTGTAAAAAACAAGTCCAACGTACCCCGTTTTAAAAGCATTTTAGTACTGGATTATAATTCTAAATTCCCTGATTTAGCGCCATCTGACGGCCGCGGTAGTAACTCATCCATACAATATCCGTGCATTAGAAGTAGATTTCTTTCCATTTGAAAACTCGAGACGAACGGTCCATTTACCGCCCAAAGACTAGAAGAGAGGCGATCGCTCATTTCAAAAATGTAGTCCTTCAAGAAAGGGAACGTTCAACGTAACGTAAGCCTATTTGTTTTAAATTTATTACCGAAATTCTTGTAGAAAGAGATATCACATTCTAATGAGATTGTATTTTATACAGGTTCCCTTTTTTCTTTACCTACCTTTATTCTCTACCTTTTTCACCTTATTTTATTTTATTTACTCCATCTTTTATCTACTTTGTCCGATGATAAGGATTTTACAATGTAGTATATTTACTCCATGATTCGAATGGAAAACTAATTATTACGAAGTTTATTCGTAAATATCTAGAAAAGTCGATGTCAGCATTTTAAAGTTTTCTTCAAAATCATGAGACACAAATTTACAAATGCAAGGAAGCAGACGGTCATTTACTGAATTGAAATGTTGAAAAATAATCTTCTGGGAAATCATCCACTGAGGCAATCCGGAGTAAAAATACACCAACCGAAGACATCTTAAATTGAGTCCTATCAGTGGATATTATTTTGTAAAATCAACATTATTTCATATCATCTCGAGAAGAAAACAATCAAGAATCTATTTCACTTGTCATTATTATCGTTACAAATATGTATTTAATATTATGTATCTTTTTTGGGTGATACCGTGTATGTATAGGGAAAACAAGTTGTTTTCCCTGAAGATGGCTCCTGCAATGGTAGCCGAAACGTCGGATCAAATCCAACATACACGGTATCACCCAAAAAAGATACATAATATTGATGACAATGACCGTGAAAACCTTCGCACCTATTTAAATATTTATTTCTTAGATAAACTTATTGTCAACCACTTACTCATATTAGCTAGGCAGAATTCTGAATTTTTATATTAAGTAATCTTGGTACATTTGTAGAAAATTGCTTCCTTTATTAAAATTTTGTATTTCACTAACGAGTTGTTTATTTCATAAAATCCAGATCTTTAAGTCATATTTGTTCCATTTTACAGTAAGGTATTTTATAGATAACGTTTTTGATTTCATTTATAAAGTTAAATCGATACAACATAATCTTATTTTTTGGAGAAATCTCATGTTCTTGCCGATTGAGCGAAACTGGTGAAATGGTAAGTGTTTGTAGGTACGTTGTTTGGTTATCTGCATTATTATTTTTAATCTTAAAAATTTGCTTATTGATTTTTGATAATCTATCTCTATAATGTAGCCCACCTGGGACCAAATATATTTTTTTCAACCTACACTGAACTTTACCGTTTATAACACACACGTACATACACCCATGTGCATACACATACATACATTCATAAAAACATAGACAATTTATTTATGCGAAACTTCATGGTCGTCATCTATAAATATATTTTTTTTTAATTATTCCTTATTTTTTATATTTTATTTTCGACATCCAGTAAAACCTCCAATCCGTGGCATGCATCAACTATTCTGTCTCTCTACGACCAATGTAATGAAAGAGCGAGGTCAACACCTTCCGCAACTTGACAACACTCCCGTCTTTCCACGATTCTGGCAAAAGGTTATGGACCTTTTTTCCTACGTAATAGTGTTGTCTTGATGCCAAAACAGTGTTGACCCCTTCATATTTGTATTACTAATGTCTTGTTGAAATGTTATCGGAAGGGTTAATTAAATTAATTAAATACCAAGTACCCCAGTAGCTTATTTTTTCAATAATCTTTTTACTAATCATCAAATTGATATCATTTTATGCATAATTCTTCCCCATAATGTTAAAAATGTTTATTAATCATTTACTTGCCGCACTTATTACTATACGCCAGGGGCGAATCGTTAAAATAAGCGATTATGAACAGCTTACCATTATATTTTACTTTGGATATTTTTTTTGTAGTAACCATGTTTATGGGAAAATAAATCAAATAATTGTTATTTATTATAAATCACCGTTTTTATCTTCCTACAAAAAAATATCTATGAAGTGCGCCCAGCGCCAGTGGCCAGGCCATTCTCAGTGAACGATGAATATAGCCGATTACCTCATCTTATTCTTCCATACAAAAAGTACACTGTATTTTTCGTCTTTAACCCAAGTCGGCTTTTTTAGTACTAAAACAAACTTGCAGATTACAAATATTATTTGAAGATTCTCTATTTGGAAACTAGTATTTCGAACACTATTTCCGAAGGACTATTTTTCTTTGACAGGATACCGTTGACATATTATGTATCACATAGGACAGGTGGCGTTCGCAGTGGCCGTTTTTGGTATTATTCATTTCAAAAGAAATCGGCCAGTGCTCAAGTGTTGTTACTTTGACAGTACTGTCAATGACGGATCATAATGGAAATATCTGCTGAATATCATTGTGGTATTTGTTAATAAACTTTTGTATAAGTATTCTATGAAAATAGTGTAGAATAAAGCTAAGAGTTGATTTTCATAGAACCACAGAAAAAATAGTCATTTGTTTATTACTTACATGCTATGTAGGTACAAATTTGTTTTTTTTTTTATTGATTACCTATAAATGAAATCACGGCTCGTCACTGCTATACGCACGTAAACATTATTCTCTACCTTCCGTTACAAATACAAGAGTTACTAAATACTCCACCCTAATGCTGCAAAAAAATAAATACAACCTTCGGTCAAAGAGGATTAGCCTACTACACAAATTTTCAAAAGTTTGTCGGAGTCTTTTGTTTAGTTTTGTCAGATCATGTTTACTACAATTTTTTTAAGTTTTAGTTCTTCTTCTTCAATTACACCAGTGGCTTATTTATGGGTACATTTTAATGATTCTAGTTCGATTGGTTTTCTTACATTGTATTTAAATAAATCATATATTGGTATGAAATGTTGTGAAATTTTAGATCATTCTAGACTCTCCCATTGAAAACGTGATTGAAAACACTTTTGCCAGAATACCGATGGAGAGAGAGACGAGTTTTGCTATTAAACCAAATAAAATTAGAACAGATTTGGAAATGCGGTCATTGAATCCAAGTAAGAGGAAATGTGTCTTTGATGATGAATTCAAACTAAGATTTTTTCCTTTCTACACTATGAACAATTGTTTGTTGGACTGTGAGATGGTTTATATCATGAAACACTGCGGTTGCACTCCATTTTTCTTCAAACGTAAGCATGAAATTTTTTCATTAAATAGAAAAGTATTGTTTACCTTTTTACCTAGACTTGTAGATTTTTCAAAAAAGTGATTTTTAGTTTCGTTTATTTAATAATTAAAAAATACATATAAGACTTTGTTACCCACTAAAGTCTAAAAACTTTTCGGTGGGACACATTTTATATTTTATGACAGGTTTATATTACATTTATTTTATTTATATTTTACAAATTTATTTATAAACAGGCACTTTAAAGTATATAGAAGATATTTCTTCAGTTCTTTTCTTTCATTTGAAGATCTTTCATGTTAATGATAGTTTCTGGGAGATCATTGAACAATCTTGGAACAACGCAATTTAATGTTCGCTCTCCGAAGAATTTTGTAATTCGGGGAACAAACAGGGAGCCTTTAGTTTTTAATCTAGTGTTGTGAGTGTGGGAAACTCTTTTTTTATATTCCGGATCAACAAAGTGATCTACAATCAATTTGTAGTCACACAGTTGTTTTACCGGCAGGACATAACAGAATTTAAAATATACACCTTCGCCCATATGTTTCGCTTCACGGTTTTTGCTATCCGGTACAACCCTCCTCAACAGTCTCATCTGAATATCATAAATTTTACCAAGATGAGACCCCAGACACGCACTCCGTAAGATATAGTGGATTTAATGAGCGATGTATATATGTATCTTAACGTTTTGAAAGGTAGTATGCTTTTGATTTAATTAAGTATACTTAATGGAAATGAAATCGGTATAAACAATTGATTTCCTAAAATGATTATGAAGAGAAAAAGGAGAAGGTCAAGAATTGACCCCTGTGGAGCACCATATTATACGATAATATTTCAGTTGTGTTCATAAGTTATTTTGTTATCTATTTCACTATTTGTTTGTTAGTTTTTTTTTATTATAATTGTTTGTAATTCATTTTAATAAGACCTTAGAATGTCAATCTATCTTTCATCAAGAGTCAGAATTTATACATTTGAGCAGACATTTCTGACTGACAATGACTCACTAACAGTATTGAATGCCTCAGCGAGACTTATTTTTGGAATTTCTAAGTTCAGTCATATCACTCCACTACTTCGGGAATTACACTGGCTATGTTTTCCACAGAGAGTGGAATACCAACTCTGTTGGCTTATGTATTAGTCACTGCACAACTCTGCTCCAGAATATCTAAGGAAACTCTGCATTCCCGATGAACAAGCTGACAGAGGTCTTATGCTTAGATCAGCTGCATCTACGTCGAGAGGAACAGTTATTACACATCTACGCAAACAGCGCACCAAATTCGGCGAACGCGCATTTGCGGCCGCAGGCCCTACGGCATGGAGAACTCTCCCAGCAGAGGCGCGAAACTGTAAGGCCTTTTCACACATGCCACGCCAATCCACCCGGCCCGGTAATTTTACCGGGTACATCCTACAAACGCAAACAAAATGTGTCACCTTTTGTAGGGCGTACCCAGTAAAATTACTTGGCCGGGTGGATTAGCGTGGCATATGTGAAAATGGTCTAAAAGAGAAGTGATGTTTCGGAAAAAACTCAAAACCAACTTGTGCTCTAAATTATTTGAATAAATCCTTAGCTTTACAATGACAAAGTTCATTGTTTTTTTTTGTTCCAAATTTAAAAAGTTGAATTTTAAAAAAAATATATAATCACGTTGTAAAGCGCCTTTGAGGTATTATATTCCAAAAATGGCGCTATATAAGTTATCCATAATAATTATAATAATTTTTATGCTAAGAATCAGTAATTTCTTTTAGTTCAGCTGCCTAATGTAACAATTTGTACAACGAAGCGTCAATACGAATGCATGGATGATATAAGAGGTTAGTAGTAGAATTCAAATATTGAAATTTTTACTGCGAGAATAGGAAAGTATCACATTAAAAAAAAAATAATAAGGGTCTATGAAATACTGTCGAGTAAAAAAAATATTTTTTACTATAAAAAATATTTTTAAATTTGGTATTTATAATTCCCGCGAAAACGGTCTAATACGTCACGATTCATGTAAATTATTAACTTTGTCTCAATTATCAAGGCCAAACATGTCGCGTTTTTTTAGGGACATATTTTTTTTACTAACGTTAGTAAATATTAGTATGCAACCACTTACCGACTTTTTCAGTCTACCGGTTTCGCGACGTACTCGCCTTTTCGTCAGTACACTCACCACACCAACATGCAAATACTAAAACACACCTCCACTTTCACCATTGCCGTAGTATATATATGGTATTTCCAAAAATACATAAATCACATGCAGATTTATAAAGATGCGAACTCCACCGTGTCTAAACATGCACTAGGCTTAGTTAAAAAATATTACATCTTGTATTGAAGAATCGGAAAGGAGTTGCGAGGGAGGGGAGGGAGAAGTGGGGTCAACCGATGGGTCAATTTTTAATTCAAAAAGAGGGCTGTACTGAAAACTTATTTGAATATTTTTTAAGGGAATATCATTTTTCCCGACCAATACTTCAATATAAGATTAAATATTTTTTAATTAAGCCTAGTGCATCTTTAGACGCGGTGGAGTTCACATCTCTATAAATATGTATGTGATTTATGTATTTTTGCAAATATTATATATATCCTACTGTGATGGTGAAGGTGGAGGTGTATTTTAGTATTTGCATATTGGTGTAGTGAGTGTCCTGATGAAGATACGGACACGTCTCGAAACCGGTAGAATAAAAAAGTTGGTAAGTGGTTTGATACTAATATTTTCCAACATTAGTTAATTATAATAATAAAAACACGTATATAGTTTTATTCCACTTTTATTTATTAATTTTTACCAGTGACCGGGTTTCGTCGTGACTGACATCGTCAGACTGGTGGAAGACTAAGCAAATTTCTGTGTTATATACAAATGCAAACAGGGGTTGTAAATCACGATTTTATATAATTATGGAAATAAAAGAGTTTAAATTAGTTAAATAAATAGTTATAAATAAGTTTAAAAAGAAAAAAAAAAAAATTTCTATGTTATATACAAGTGCCAGCAGGGGTTGTAAATCCTGATTTTATATAATTATGGAAATAAAAGAGTTTAATTAGTTTAAATGTTTGACCACAAAGTTAATGCTTAAAACATAAATAAAACATATTTTTTATTAGTTATTTTTTAAAGTTATGTATGTTAACAATTCACCACAGTATCCATATTGATTTTGAAAAAAAAAAAATATTCTTAATCCATTTAATATATTTTTATCGGTATTCGTAGTATGTGATATTTTCCTATTGTTGCGTCATTAATTTACTTGATCATTTTCCAAGAAAATGGTTTACGAGAGGTCTATCTATGAGCAATTTAATTTTACTTACGTAACATTAAAAGATTATTTTTTTTACCAGGCGACGTTATCTTAAAGGATATTTATAAATATTACGATTGGAAAAGCGAAAATGGCCCATTTTCCCAAAAAGTTCCAAAACATAAATTGAAAATCTTGAAGGAAGGTTGCAATTGCTGGCCAAGTTGTGACGACATAACATATGGAATGGAAGTCTTCTATTCGGATCTGGCATGGACAAATAATACAAAAAAACCTGTGTGGGCTAAACAAATGACCAAGAGGTAGGAATCATCAGTATACCAAAGCAGTTTAGACAGATTTCATAATAACAATGAGGAATTCCAGCCCAACCCGGAATATTTTTTTAAAAATGTTTTCGTGTACATGTGAATATTTAAAAATTTTGGAGTAGGATAAATATCTCAAAAACGCACGCAAAAATAAATAAAAAATATTAAAAATAGTATTCATTTTAAAATCGTAAATAATGACGTCACTCCTTATATCTACGTGTAGTATTTCCGGTTTCCGCTTGAAGGCCCCGCACCTTGTAAGGAACGTTTTGACCATAGAAAAAAAGAGTATAATTTGTTTAATTTGACATTTCAACCAGAGATTATGTCAACTTTCTAGGTTTTTCTAAATCGAAACGTTCGTAAAAACAACCATAACATAGAAATGAGCAAACTACAATCAACTAAATGAAGTAATTTAAGCAATATTCCATAGATTCTTGTCAGTTTTGTTATTGGCTGGAGAAATACAACTTACCGTGGTCAGTGAAAGTAAGAACGCTAACCGTTTCATGACGTCACTACTGAAAAGTGAAAAGTGACACACTGATTACAGTCATTTGGCGCGGTATTTGATAAATTTAAATATTTGCACAGGATTTAACCCCTTAGTTAACTCATTTCACAAAACTGTAAAAATACACACGTCATAAAAATGGTGGATTGATATTTATTGTATTTTAATTACAGAATACTTATTTTTTAATGCAAAAGAATATAATTAATGTCAATTTACTCTAATTTTACCAAGCCGTGTGGATTTGGATGATACGTGTAAAAACAGCCTTTAAGCTTCACATAATTCAACATAGAAGTCCTACACCAGCAACTCAATCACAATTGCCACACGTGTCGGTAACTACCTACGCGATAAAAGTTTCTTATGAATAAGTGTGGATTAAGGACTTTTAATAGACGTGATAAACGTTTGTATTGAGCACCAGGGTCCGTATTACAATAGGAAGTTAACCTTTAACATACTGTGTGAAAAAACTCCCTAGAGTCACTGTGTGGTAAATTAAAAGTTACTTTAGGTTAACCTGAGGTTTGAAACTGATCGCCTGGTAATGACTGTCTCTTTTCATCTTATTTCAATTATATGTGAGTCTTGCTTAGTGAACAAATTAGATTATATCTCTTGCTCTCAAATAAATGTTTCATATATTTGTCTACCCACGATATTTTGTAATTTTCGGAGATCCTGATATACCTAAATAAGTTACATATTTTTTTCTTATGCGTTAAGGTTTACTTGAAGATTATCTTGAAAATCGTGGTCATTTTCACAGTAGTTGCCGAGATTTAAATTAATTAAGTGCAATTTGCAACGACGCCGACGTGCAACGGTTACATTAAAGAAACGGGCGGGTTAACAGCGTAAAATACAATTGTCTATAAAATAAATGGATTTTTTGTGTGAAAATGTGAAATATTATAAAAATTGGGATAAGCATTGCCGTTAATCTGTAATTAAATATGTTTCAAAAAGGTTTACACGTAAACATTTATTTTTTTCATAAAGGAAATGCGAATTTATTTTATAGACAATAACATGCCCACCACATGCCGCACACCGCATCTGAGGACATAAGTATCCCTCGCGGTGCCCACATACACGAGAAAAGCTGCCCAAATGAGCTCTCTGTAATCTGGTAGCCTTAGCATCTTTGCGCTGAAAGATGGTAATCCAGAACTACATAATATACATTTCATTGGATTGAGAAAAAAGGGAAGTGAATTCTTCACTGACTGGGATTTAATTGATTAGACATGATTAATTCTTTATTTTATAGACAGATGAAGATAACTCTGTCACCTTTCCATTGTAATCGCGACCCAGTCTATGGAAAAGGTCACGAAACTCAGTTTTTAAAATATGTACCCATTATTATATTTTCCAAGAGAGATGAAATAATTTATTTTATGTTTTAAAATACACATTTTTTTAGGAATGAGGTCACAAAACTTCTGATAAGTTTTAAAGAGCCATTATTTTTTGGTCAGCACAGACAAATGCGATATAACGAGATGGATTTTCTAGGTATGAATATATGTATTAATTATTAAAGAAATATGCAATTTGACATGTTAAAATATCTTCTTTGAAAACACTTACTTAGAATTAAGAAAACGAAATAAATGCGAATACGAGGCGTACAGAATCAGGCGGAAATTTCCACGGATTGTGGAAACCAGTCAAACAAAATGTAAATAAAAAGTTTTAGGTGAAATATTGTGGTTTTTTTGCGAATGATGGGGTGACAATTTAACCAAGGCAGATACTTGCATTTACTTAGTTCAGAAATACACCTTTAACAACTTTTAGAAAATCCCCCCCTCCCACAGTGATATATCGATTAAACAGAGCTGGCGCATTCATAAAACCCACACAAACGCATTTAAAATCTACAGGATGGTGATTTTAAAAAGGTTTTATTAAATTTTAACCAAATGTGCTGTCTTTAGAAAAATCTCTGTTGGATAAAATGTTTGTTTGTATGAAAAAAACAATGGGTTAAGAATGTCTCATAAATTTATAAATTTATTTTTAAACGAGTACATTTCTAAAAAAATATTATGTGTTCATCACATTTTAATAAAAAAAAAAAATAATGTTATTACAATGCGCACAAGTTATATTTTTTCATAGTAGATTGTTTTAAGTATAAAAATAATAGGATTTATTGTTTATAATTAAGTGTGTACATATATTTCTCCAATATAACTTGTAAATATTTGGTAAAAAATGTACTTCTTCAAAAATAAATAAATATATGACGTTTCCCCAAGTAACGGTTTTTTTCACATACATACACAACCTTTAAATCCAAAAGAGTTTTTTTCAAACTCAGCACATTTATAATAATGTAATTCTGAAACACAGCTATATGATTTAGATATTATTCATATTTAAAGCATTAAGTTTGTAGTCAAACCTTTTATTAAATTTTTGTATATAATTACTTAATATTGTGATATGAACTGTTGTTATTTTTTCTCCTGTATCCCAGACCACAGAATAAAGGACACATGGATTCAAATCACACTATTTTTTATATTTGAAGTATTTTATTTAATTTGTTTTTTTTTTTCTATTAGTAGGTATGATTACTAACCGAGGCTTTTTATTACCTCCGATTGTAAGTTATTGTTCAAATAATGAACTTAGCACCTGCAAAATCCACCCTTAAACCAACTGTAAATCCTACTGATTAGGGTTGTTTCAGCGAAACTTTAAGCTCGCGGTGCCGTCTATGATCACGTAAATTATTTCAAACACGGCTCAATACGTGCAACCCTACTGCCCACAAAATATCGAGAGCAATTATATCCATTATTTTTTAATATTACCTGTTTATCACGTAAATACATTAAATTGTGCGCTCTAAAAAATGAAAGCGTCAAACCTTGGCCCGTGGGCAAAATGTTTTATAAACAATAAATTAAGATGTTTATTTGTAATTCATTATTTTTGCTTCTTTTTCTTATTGATTTATTTTTTATGTAGACCGGTAATTGGAACGTCGCGAATAGCAATAGATTTGATAATTTTTCATCAGACAATCTGTTCCGCCATGTGTAACTTCGAGAAAAAATATTTGCAGCGACATGATGCCAAATGCACCTTTAATGCACATTATAGCTGCATTTACGTTAATTTCGGAGATGTTTCTTTGAGGATATATTTTTAATCAAATTATTATATTTGATCCTTAAATTTACGCAAACGCAGCTATAATGTGCATAAAGCTCTATTTGGCATCTCATATTTTGAGTATATCAACAACAAAATTTCTAAAAAGGTAGGATTTTTAAATAGAAGAAAAAAAATGTCGGTTTAAATACAAGCTATTTAAGTTTTGCCCTATTTCAATTATTGTTTTTATTATTTTTCACAGCAGTGAAAATCAATATAATATCATGCAAAAAGCTCAGAATAGGGGAATGAGGACAATTTTTGTATCATTATGTATTTATATGTATATTTATATATGTTACCTAAGTAGTAGTTTTAGATAATAATACATGTAATTTAAAAAAGAAAAATCTTCGTTCAGTGTTATTCAAAATTGTTTTAATTTTTTTATTCAAGCCTTGTTTACACGTGGACAATACAATATTGTTTTGTCCTAATACTCGACCATTGTCCACGTGTAAACAGCAATTGCAGGACAAAAACCCTTCTCGGGACATCGCTACCGAGATAGATGGACAAGCTATAATATGTGTTGCTTTCTTACTTTTTTTTTCTTTTTTTTACAGGTTCAAAATATTTCTATGACAAAATATTTGATTTTTCAAGTATTTTTATAACAAGCAATATAATTTTTGAACTGTGTATCTTTTTTTTTGACTCCTTAATTTGTAAATAACTGTTTAGTAATAATTTGTTTTAAATACTATATTTTACCTATTCCACTTATATGTATGTATTTTATTATGTGCAACTTATATGTAATAGGCACTAAGTGCCGTTTATTTTAATAAAATAAAATTAAAAAAAAAATATATTTAGATGTGGCAGATATACAAAAATTTAACATATGCTGACGGTACTAAACATTCTTTCAGTAGAGCAAAGAGTCACTTAAAATACTTAAGTGTTAATATTTTAATAAAAAACAAATTATTGCCCGAATACATGCTTAGCGTAATAACGAAGTTCATCGCTATCCTACGAGAGGAGGTCAAGGTTCTCTCTCCCAGACTCCTCAAAACAAGAATCCAGACAACTCAAAACAATCTGCATCATAAAAGACGTTTAATGAGTTTCCAAAAAAGATTAGGGATGCTGGGTCTATCGCATCGATTCATGGGATGGCGATGATTTTTGTTAAAAACAAAAATCCATCCGTATAGGTAGATAGAGTGTCATCGGAAAGCATCTGGATTTTATTTCAATGTTTCGTTTTTTAATTTATTTTCGTATATACGAGGCATATCCAGAAAGTGAGAGTACTGTTTGGCTCTCGTGCTGTGATTTTTTTTCTAAATTTGGCAACACAGATTGGTAGTAGGGGGTCTCCTGAACACAACGAGCTCGGACGACCCTCGTTAGTACCAACACTTGCCTCGTAGTGTTCGTTTCTGTGAAAGATGTTAATAAGAAATCCCGCCAAGTGCGAGGTGCGCTCTGTCATAAGGTTCTTTCTCGAGGAAGAAAAAACTCCGTCTGAAATTTTTGCACGGATCAAAAATGTTTATGGCGAGGGTCCTATGAACCGAACAAACGTATTTTAGTAGTGTCGTTGGTTTAATGAAAGTGACGAGCAAAGGAGTAGAAGACCTTCAATTATGACCTATGAGTTGGTGCAAAAAATTGACGAAGCTGTTTGTAAAGACCGCCGATCGACAGTAGATGAAATGTCTGCGTTGTTTCCACAAACTTCCAGATCTGTGTTAAACGAAACAATTACAGAAACGCTGGAATATCAAAACTTGTGCTCAAGATGGGTCCCAAAACAACTGACAGAGCAGCACAAATTGAATCGTTCCTTGAGCGATTTGAATTGGAAGGTGAGGATTTGGGACATTTTGAACCTCCCTGTATACTCCCCTGACTAAGCGCCTTCAGATTTTCATCTTTTCACCTTCCCGAAGACTCACATGGGTGAAAAAAAAATTCTAACTGATAAAGAGGTGAAATAAGAGGTTTTGAAGTGGACGAAGGAGATGGCGGGAGAGTTCTACGAGGACGTCATCAAAAAGCTCGTGCCACGACTTACAACCTGCATAGAACGGGAAAACGACTGCGTGTACTGTATTTAAAAAAAATATATACTTAATTTTTTAAATGCTAAAATTGAGTACTCTTACTTTCTGTATATTCCGCGTTAGCTTATTACTTAAGATACAACTAGGTGTTCAAATTTTATTTGTACAACTATTTGATATAAATATGTTGCATATCAATTAAACTAAATAAAGATCTCAACAAAAAAACAAGGGAACTTGCTAAAGTTAAAAATCATAAACACGTATGCATAAAATATTGCCGTATTTATGTACGAAAAAATAATACATCCCCACCTATTCTAATAAAAGCAGAATCGGACCTTAATAAAATGTTGCAGTGACCATACGTCAAAGTTCTTTTTCTGTACTCTTATTTCTTTTGTCTTTTTTTGTACAATTATTTCACACCTAATAATATACTCAATATCACTATACAATCATATATACACAATCCCACACAAATACACACAAACACACCTCGACACTAACTAACATACAAATACACATAAACATACCCTTCTATATAATATACCACAATTTAATATGTTTACTTTTTATTTAGAAACTTCGCTAGTCTGTCTTTAAACCGTATCTTTTTTATATTGTTATATCATTGTCGACTGTTTGTTTCTGTAAAATAAATAAATATCACTGCGAACCATTTTTTGTAAGTTACAAATGTCGAAACAAATTGACTGATGAAAATTTGACGAATGTAATGCTATTCGTGACGTTCAAATTACCTGATGACATTTTAAAAAATTCAAACAATAAAAAATAAAAGCAAAAATAATGATTGAAAAAAATCATCTTAATTTATTATTTATAATATAATACTTTGTTTTATAGAATTCTTTTCTTTTTAAGTTTAAACATATTTCAGTATTTGTGAACTATCAAAGACATACATTATTTTATGAATAAAGATTCTCATTACAGGGTGTTCTTTAAACCCTGTCACATCCAAAACCACGATGATCAGTATGGGCAAGAAGATATATTAACATATTTTTAAAAAATATTTAGAACGCAGAATTTTTTTTAAAATAAAAGATTTAAAAAAACAAATGGTTGCTTATTTCTGCAGGGGAGAAGCGAGGGGACGTGGCCATGTGGTTGACGGTGTATCAGACTCTCCCCTCCTCTCTCCTCACTTCTCCCTTGCAGAAGTAAGCAACCTTTTTTTCTTTTTATATTTTATTTTTGTAAATTTTATTCGTTCTAAAAATGTATTTTAATGTGGCAATATATCTTCTTGCTCATACTGATCATCGTGGTTTCGGATGTGACAGGGTTTAAAGAACACCCTGTATATTTTCCTTCTTTATTGAAACGTCTTTCTATTTGTATGTTTCAGCTTCCTGCGGCGGTGTGCTGGGACTATTCCTAGGATTTTCCACTATCAGTATCTTAGAAATAGTTTACTATATTTTCTTAAAACCAGCCACCAGTTTGGTGAATTCGATAATCAGAAGTCAAAGAAGATCTAAAAATGAACAACGTATACTAGATCCTGCCATTGAATTCCTTCACTAAACCATGATAGTTAATTTATTTATTCTTCGTTTGTTAACCGAATAACCATGTTTTTACCTAGAGTAAATAATTTTACTGGGAATAAGATGAAGAATATCAATAGGAATCATAACAATATGGGAATATCACATACCACAAATACCGATAAAAAAATATAAAATGGGCTTAGAAAAACTGAATGAATTTTCAAAATCAATATGGATATTGTGGAGAAATGTTGTCATGTTTAAATTTAACAAATAAAATATTTTTTTGTGACGTCAAGATTCGTGATAATGTTCTAAAGAAATTTCAGTGGCCAGGAACGAATTAACAAGAATAGTGACGTATTAATGGTGTGGCCAATGGAATGACAGTTTTTGCGGGAATTCAAAATTACAAAATTAAAAATATCTTTTATGATACCAATAAATAGCAAAAAATTATTTTGTTTACTGGACAGTATTTTATAGACCTTTATTACCTACTTAAAAAATTTTTAAATGAAAAAAAACGTAATGTTTCTCTATTCGAATACGACCAAATTGCTCCTATGGAAATATCTCTCTAATGGAGCAGTTGGAAGTAAAAATAATCAAAATAATATATTTCTTTTAAAAGTTTATTAATTGCTTTTGGACAGTATTTAATATGAAAAAAAAAACATGTTTTTTCAAAGAAAATAATAACGATTTAAGGGTTATATTAGTTCTAATGTACAATACTTGGATTTGATTGAGTTAAGTGAGTTTACTGAAGGTGAAAAACCTTTTATTCCACAATATTTGTAGTGGAGATCGATTTCAATGTTGAATTAGTAGTATGTACTAATGCACTAAATTTGGATTAGATAGAGTTAAATAAGTTGATTAGTATTAAATAAAGTTCTATTGCATAGTTTTTTAGATGAAAATAATATTTTGCATTTTAAAGTTAAATTGACTTCTATTGCACATTATTTCTAGAGAAAATAATAACAATTTAAGAGTTATATTAGTTCTAGTGCACAATATTTGGATTTGATAGAGTTAAATGAGTTTACTGGAAGTGAAAAACGTTATATTACACAATATTTGTAGTGGAGATCGATTTCAATGTTGAGTTAGTAGTATGTACTAATGCACTAAATATGGATTGGATAGAGTTAAATGAGTTTATTAGTATTGAATTAAGTTCGATTTCATAGTTTTTTTTAATGGAAATAATTTTTTTCATTTACTAGTTAAATTGACTTCTATTGCACATTATTTGTGGTGGAAATATTAACGACTTCAGGGTTATATTAGTTCTATTGCACAATGTTTGGATTTGATTGAGTTAAGTGAGTTTACTGAAAGTGAAAAACCTTTTATTGCACAATATTTGGAATAAAAATAAATGAAAATGTGACACTGTTTTTATTTTCAATCTTGAGTAGATATTATTATGAAGCAGTTGCATCACAAAATATAAAGTTAGTATTAAAAAATAATCCTTACTTTTTCGAATAAATAAGTGTTATTCAACCAGTGGGTTACGACCCCCAGGTCGCAAAGCCTTGCTGCTTTAGGCACTAAACTACTGTAAATTACAATAATTTTAGTTGAGGCTTCGTCTGTTTATTTTTAACCAATCTTCGAATCGTGGTTTTATTTTAGCGATGCAAATAATCCAATAATTTTAAATTTCTCTTTTTAGTATTTATTTATTTATTCATATTGTTTGCTTCCAAACTATAATTAATGAAAAAAATAATGTTACTTCACTGGGGTTTCCCGTGCCGCGAACACTTAGCTATACACTTTTTTAAAATTACATTTGAGAATAAACAAAGAGGACTAACTTAAAAAAATGAAGATAATTAACAAATATTCAGACAGTTTTAAAAAAAGGTATTATGTACATCTATATTATTTATATTACAAAACACACAATGAAAATAACAAAAACCTTACATAAGCTATACACTTGTGGAGCAGTTCATTCAATATTGGTATGGGCGAATGAGACAATCCATTTTACTTCTACCTAGCTCCACTACCCATTTTTTTATAGCCTTTTAAAACATTTTCTCGTTACTAATTGTTTTAATAGATAATGGAAGTAGGTTATAGATTTTAATTGAATAATACTCAAAATCCCTTTGTCCGAAAGTGGTTTTAGTTTGTATTTGTTTAAGTTGTCTATGTGTTGAGGATCTTGTGATTATATTATTTGTATGTTATGTATTGTGGGGGTTATGTCTTTAATTTGAGTAAGATTAGTTTTTGAATCTATCAGTGAGTATTGTTTTAGCTTATAATTGTTTTGGTGTCATAAGTTATATTAATATATACCTACAATTAAAAACGTTAGTTTACATATCGTGAGCATACAAAGAAATCTGTTCAAGTCAGAATTCTTGTTTGTAAGCAAATCAACATTGAAGTTTTTACATAGTCACAAACTAATAGTTTTGCTATTTAGTACACTTTTGATTTTAAATTTCATTTGATTTACACAAACAAAACATTAGCAATGCATTGTGTTAGCATGTTTTTTTAAAAATTTTGTTAATATTTCCTGTAACAGGTGTTCATAGACTAACTTGATCAATATTCAATCAGAATTCTTATTTTTTTTTCAAATTTAGGAATAGGCAAGCGAAGTTATTTTTTTCAGTAAAAGGTATCATCCACCACTAAAATTTAGTAAAAAAAATCTCAAAATTTCAAAAAATTGACCTGGCCAGTTTTTCTTGTACGCTCATAATATGTAGGATGTGATGAATGAAACTAGTCATTTCAAAGTTTTCTTCATCCGAAAGACGTCATTCCTATCTGAATGAAATTCCTTATTGAGCGTGTCTTCAGCAATAGGATTTATGAAATTACTAGCTTTTACCCGCGGCTTTGCTAGCATGGCAATTAAAAGCTAATTAATTCGTTTTGGGCCATACTTATAAGACATCCTTATACCAAGGAATAACTGATTATACCCGGTACAAGAAAAAAGTTACTTATGAAAATATTTACGATATAGTATAACTATATTGAGATTATTCCCATGGTTTATTTTTTGACCAGCAACATTTCTGCGTACATTTGAACAAGCTGCGTGTGCATGTGTATGTGCAGTTATTTGTATTAATATTAGTAAGAACACAAAAAGAACTAAACAAATGATGTCGAGCGTAATTTACAAAATCATGATATTGATTTATTGATGTTTTATTGTATTATTGTGGTGTTTAAACTGTTTAAGAATTGGGATTTTTTCTAAAAGAACAAACTGTAAATAAAATAAATTTTCTATGCGTCATGAACTTCGAAAAAGAATTCAATGTAAATAATTCAAGAAAGACGATACATAGATATTATTACACCACGCAAAAATGGACATTTATTTATTTATTTAACTTTTTGTACATAGTGTTATTTGTACATTGGCGGGCTTATTGCCAAATGGAAATTTCTTCCAACCAACCAATAAAATAAAAGTTTTATTTTTATAATTCAAGTTACAGAACATATTCAATAGAAAAAATATTAAAAAGTTAAAAATATATAAAAATAGAAATAAACGTATTTGTTTGTAAATTACATTAAATCAAAACTAATACTCAATGGGAAAAAGGAAAAAAGAGGAAAGAGGAAAAAGGAAAGGAGGAGAGATTAAGGAAGAGAAAGGAGATGTTTCTTCAGACGTGATTTAAACAGAGATAATGTAGTAACATCTTTAATGGTGGATGGGAGATGATTCCACTGTCGGTATTAGTAATTTAAAAAAAGAATTACACACCGAAATGAAATACGCTATTGATAAATGTTTAAACGCATATTATATACATATATATTCATTTAATATATTAAAATATGTTATATAATAAATCTTTTATGTATAAATACCGAAAATATAACAAGGATCGTTTTCAGAACAAATGCTAAATATTTTTTTACGAAACGAAAGAGACAAAACAAAAGACGAAATTCGTTATTGGCAGTGGGCGAGAGGACACGCTAGTTATATGACCGGATTATTTATAATTTATTTCGCCACAATATGCCTTAATTATACTATAACTTTTATAAAACTCATACTGTTGGGCTTATCTAGAGACCAATATACTCAAAATCAGTTAGAAAGTAGCTTAAATATATCTTCTCTTTGAGACCGTCGAAATAAATTTGATCTTCTAGTCCTATTTGAAATTTTCAACTTTTCTTTGATGCGCCTGAACTACTGAGCTCAATAAAACTAAATATCCCAATTAGAAACCTCAGACAAAACTTACTTTTTCATACCTATAACCATAGAACTAACTATGGTTTTCTTTCCCCTATGCTCTGCCAACGAACAAACCAGTCTTGATTTTTTTGGTAACAAGTTGTCTTCTTTCATACGATCACTGAATCAAATTCAATTATAAACACCTCTCTCCCGCTTCCACTCCCATCAAGTCTACTATATACCATTGTGTCTTTCTACTTTCTTATAATAATAATAATAATAATATTTTTATATGTATACATATATCCTTAAAAATGTCCACTAGGCGTATATATAAATGTAAACATGGAAAAATAATTATTTAACTGTATGTTCTCTGTGTTTTTTTTTCAAATGTCTGAACTTAAGAATATTGTGTCTTTTGCTTGACGTAACAGGATGTTACATCACCGCGTGTAAAGGAATTTCGTAGCGCAGCCTTATAAGAATTTCGTAAGAACCTGTCGAGCTCCCTGAATTCACTGTAATAATATGCTAAATACCACATTAATTTAAGCCATTATTTGTGAGGATTAAAAATTATATTCCGGAACATTTTTCTTTGGGTATACTTAATTTTAGATTTGTGCTATTGTTGTCGCTCAGGCGCCATGTATGTAATATATTTATGTAGAGTAGGTAAACAATAATCATTTAGTAATTATTAGTGTTATACAAATTATCTCCAATATTTTTTTTTTTACATTAATATGCAGGTATAGGAATAACCAATCAACTAATAATTGTTCGATAAACGTGTTCTCCACTAGAAAACAGAATGTTATTTTTTCAGTTGCAATTTTTTTATATTAGTCCTTAGTCCTTACTCATTGCAAACATAAACTTCACAACACGTAGAGCGCTTCTAAATTTCAAATGTATACTGACATCTATGGGTGGAAAACGGTACTGAAAAGTTTTGAAGGGAGCATGGCCATGAAAAAAAAGATTCCTACTTTATCATTATTAGTAGAGAAATCAACCAAGTATAAAGTTTCTCCTTATTGGTAGATGGCAGTATGGGTAAAATAATACATATAAAAATGACATAGATGAAAAAAAATAATAATAATAAAATGAAATGCATAATATATAATGCACACGCAGTACCTAGAATACACACACGCGCGTTTTAAGTTGTATAAAGTGTTGCATTATATTGCTCTGTTAATAAAATATGCACATGTTGCATAATAATATGAAAAGGCATTTTAAAAATATTGATATGTAAAACATGCAGGTATGTTTGGTTTTATGAAAGAAAGCATACTTTTGTGTAATTAAGGCATGAAATAACATATCTCAATACTAATGAAGTATAGGCTGGTTAGGTGACGATATAAATATTACAAAAAACAATAAATTATATAAAAATAATATCATAAATAACTTACTAATATTGACATGTCCATTTAGTGAAAAAATCCGAGTCAGGTCTTAATGCTCATATCCCCATCATCATTATTCCCATTTTCACACCCAGTAGTGCATAGGTCACTAAATTAGTAAAACACATGCAGCGTATTTCGATCATTTCAATCAAAACATTTTGCCTATAAAGCTATGTAGGTACCGATTCAAATTAAACTCAACTGATTTCAACAACGTTTTGAATATGTCCAAACGTCTGCAGAGAGGCTAGATTTCCTCTCTAGGGAGTTATTGAGATCTAAATTTGTTGCAACTGAGATTGATTTCAACACTGACCTATTTCATCAACACTGAGTTTATAAATTTCTTTTAAGTTGTGCATTGTCACACGATCACACGAACTGCGCTTTAGTCAAAAACTAAAACTACCTACAGAACTGTCTGACAGAACTTACCTTGATCTAAAGTATTTTTCCACGGTCTTGTGGTTGAAATTTGGTACTATTTACTCGTACATTGTAAAAGTTTAAATGAAAATAGTGAACGTTTTTTTTTTATTGTTTAAATGGCAATAATAGTTGTTTCAAGTTTGAACAAAAATGACAGATAACAAAATATCAAAATGCAGCTGTTGTAATTTTGAAAAATATTTTTTTTTACAGTGATTGCAACATAATTGGTTATGAAGTGTACAGCATTTTGCAAAAGCCGTGCGAAAAGTAATGCCGCTGTTGACTAATAAGGTAGGTATTTTTTTTATCAACATATTTATGGATATTTTTTTTAATCATAAAAAATACGATGGATCCGCGGCGTTGGATAAAAAAAATTCTACAATTATTAAAAATACGTGAAAATTAAAATAACGTAATTTTAAAAAAAGTAGTGTAATTTAGAAATGTTTTTTTTTATTAAAACTCGATTAAAGTTATTATTAGAAAATCCATTTTTATTTATTTGGCGGACTTATGCAGTCCATTCTAACGATGGTAAATACAATTTCTTATAATAGATACAGGCACTAATAAAATAAAATAAAATAAATTAAATTAAAGCTAGGACAAAAAAAAAAATTACTACCTCAATACAAGATCTGGTCTATCTTAGTGAATTTTTAAAACTATAAAGACTTACACCAAAAAAGTTCAGATCTTGTCTCGAGTTTACAATACGACACAATCGAGACATTGGTGTTGTTATGTTTTGCAATAACTCAAAAAATAACAAAAAAAGCAATAGTAAAATACAGTTTTGACAAGCGCCGTGGCGCAGTTGGGTAGACGGCCAACTGTGAAACTGGCGTCGCGGGTTCGATTCACGACAGTTACAAGAAAAAAAATTTCCATGAACCACCTCCTTTCATATACCCTAAAATAGAGGCTAAGCGGATAATTCCTTTACCTCTTGTGTGGTTGTAATGTCACACTAGTCGACATAGGATACAAGACTTGATATATCTCTCTAATTTTTTAAAATGAACTCGTATTTTTTGTAATCTTCAAATGTACATTTTCACACCGGAGTTGGAAAGTAAAATGTGTATTTCTATGCTGGATGTTAAAACAAAAAATATTTATCTTTTCTACGTGATGAATGAAACTACCGCTAATTCAGCAACACATATTATGTATAAGAGAGAGCACGAAAATAAAATATATTATAAGGAAGACAGAGACGCTGCTCTGTGGCGGGTGTTGTGTAAAACAGATTCAGTCTTTCGTCGGTTGGTGGCAGTGATGGGGGACGCACGCGCGTGATATCAGAGGCGTATTTATGGTTTTCAATTTATTTTGCTATAACAGGGATAAACTTTTGTTTATTTGCATAAATTATGGAAGTGAAACTATTAAACAGTATGTCTCCAAGTTTGTTTTTCTTCAAATGTTCGAACTTAAGAATATTCTGTCTTTTATAAGTGGTAATACGATGTTACATCACCGCACGCAAAGGGATTATTTGGCGGCCTCCGTGGAGTAGTAGTCAAGACGCTTGACTCACGCACGGAAGGTTCCGGGTTCGATTCCCGGTGAGAACACAAAAATTAAAATGTGATTTTTCTCAAGCCGGGGTGCTCTGTGATGTAATTCACCACTGTAATTAGGCCTCCTGGCCTGTTGTGGTGCAAAAAAAATGTGAAAATGTAAAATGTATTTACCACAGTATTTAAAGACTTAAAAAAAAAAAACTTTAGTTGGTCAGAAGCGCACTTGGCGGGTGACATCTAAATTGCGTGACGCCAACTGCGAGCTATTTGTGCTCGTTTTTAAACCCAAAAATTGTAAATGACAACTTTTTTTATGCATTGATAGTTATATTAGAATCGTAAAATTCCGCTTTTAATATTAAATATATTTCTAACGTTATTCCCGATATGAAATAATTATTTTAATAAGGAAGTTCAGTGGATTTTCCATACAGTAACTTGGTTAAATACGCCGCGTTTGACAATATGCCGCACTACCATAAATCGGGCGAAAATTCCTCCGGATGACGCAACAAAAGCGCCCAATTATTCAGAATTGACAGTACTTATGTTGAACGGACCCCATGGTGATGGCAGCGAAACGGTTTTTGAATTCCATCTGAAAACTCAAGGTAAGCCTGAAAATACATTCACTAAAACTTTCTTGACATTATTTGTGACAATCACTGTATCAAAATTAGCCGCTGTAAACGGATTTTTCAGAATAAATTTGGATAACGAGGTCCATGACTCGCAACTCGGTGTTTATTTGTGTTTTGTGCCATTTTACATTTGTTTTGTTTCGACGTTTAGAATGTCACGCGGTGGCTATTTGGGGCTATTTGCCGTAGTTAGTTGGGGAATTTGTGCATACTTAGTAGCCTGCTTTTATTTATTTTAAAATGCCACGACAGTACAAAACAAAACATCTTCGAGCACAATGCACGGTGGAAGCTTTGCAGAAAACTGTAGGAGATATTATGCGGAAAAAAGGCTCTATTTCCGTAATCTCTAGACGTTTTAACATACTGGGATGCATTTTTATGCTGCGCATAAATTATATTAATTTAGAAAACATCCATCTTGGTCGTAAGTGCTATTTGGGTTAAGAAAATGAAAAAAAAATTGTTGTGTATGTGCAATATACTTTTGTTAGAAGTGTACGCCCTTATTTTAAGTTGAGGCCATAATATCCTACTAGTCACTAGTGGGGTTATATGGCATTTCGACTGTGTTTTTCTTTCTTCAGTTATAAGAGTTTTCATTTGCTTTATTTTTCCTTTTTAGTGGTAAGTTGTGCTTATAAACAAACTGGTGCTTATAAACAAACCATGTATAGTATTTGACTTATGATAATATTACTTTTTCCACAAACGAATAATCCATATTCTTTTTTTTTGTTGCCATATTTCCTTGACTTACTCTATTTTGTTTATTGTGAATAGACTTTTATTTAATTTTTTTATTTATTTCGAATACAAACAGATGTACAGGTTAAATTAATATATTTAAAAAAAAAACTGTATAAAATGTATACATAGTAGGGCCTGCCATCCAATTATATGTATTCACTAAATAATACTGTAATAAAGCGACAAGGGTTTAAGTTTAAACTATAAACTTAATAAATATATTATATATTAAAATAAGATAAATATGGACAGAACAAGGAGATAGTGGAAAGGAAAAGAAGGAAATTGATAATGATTGGTAAAGGATGAATGAAGGAAAGTAAGAGTGGAAAATTGCATTTGATTTAATGATTAAATGAATTATGAATGAAGAGCACGAATCAAGCCTATTAATTCTCTTCTGTACATATGTATGGAGTGTTAAATATGTCAAAACTATTAAAATTTTATTTAAATGTTTCACATATACGAGGGATCGTAGAATGTTTCCGATGATTAGTTTTAATTTTACGAATATAGAAAATATCAGAGAGTCTAACTATTTATACTAAGCCAAAACTTTTATTTTTATTTTTATGCACTTATTTTATCTATTATTACCGTTATGATTTATTTAAGTGTTGTAATTTTTAAATAACACCGCCGTGACGTCACGAGTTTAAGTATGTTAGTTTCTCTGACATTAAAAAGGAGAACCCCGTACCTGTCAAAACACGCTAAACGTTGAAAAACATGTCCACTCGAAAACCGTAAATCTATCACAACACATGACAAATCTATAATTGATTAGCTATTAGCTAGTTCACCCGAACCTGTGATGTTTCAAAGTAGTTTTCTTTTATTAAAACAATTTTTATTATTTTTTTCATAAATTTTTGAACCATTTCTACCTCAACTTGAATTCCATTTCCTTGAAGTGAGTTATTTACAACTCAATGAAAATGACCCCACAATTGAAACATTTGCTAACTAGCTGCTGACTACTTGTCGACAGTTCACGTCAGAACTACGGGACGCAAACCTGAATTGAGAGGACCCACAGGAGCTGCCTAGAGGCTCTTCGTGGACGCGATATGCTCCAACTAGGGGCGGACATGAAATGACTTATGGTACTTAAATACACAATGCCGCAATGCGCCTATCAGGCTACTACATCATCTTATTATTAGATATTATGTAAAAAAAACAATTAAATTTAATAAATAAAATAAAATTCAAATAACTCGAGTCTTTCAATTTTTAGTATCATATTCCTTACCTATTAAAACATATTACCTAACTAAAACAGCAAAGGAGACTGAGACATTCAGTTCATTATTATTTATTCCAGTATTTTAATAATTTATTAGAAGTAATGCTACCAGAGCTGCGATTACAAACGCTATCTTCATCGATACGATACGTATCTACGTCGGTAACCTGTAATTGAACACGTTCAGAAAAAAAAACATGCATATTCCATTTTTCATCCATAAAACTTAATTTTATTTATTTAGTAACTTTTTGTACATAATGTTATTTGTACATTGACGGGCTTATTGCCAAATGGCAATTTCTTCCAACCAACCAATAAAATAAAAGTTTTATTCAAGTTACTGAACATATTCCATAGAAAAAAAGATTAAAAAGCTAATGATATATAAAAATAGAAATAAACGTATTTGTTTATAAATTACCTTAAATCAAAACTATTAATCAATGGGAAAAGGGAAAAAAGGGGAAAGAGGAAAGGAGGAATTTTACTTTGTAGATAAAATTGAAGATAAATAATGACTTCGAATTGTAATCTTTTATTTTTTTTTTAATTAAAATTTTATTCATTTTGTGGTAGTGTATGGATAGGTGCGCGTGAATTGATTTGTGGTTAAATGAGAAAGATGGATTACAATTGAAGTTATTTATTGAGTGGATACACACGAGCTACATCCTTTCAATTTTGTACAGAAGGAATCTACAATAGCGAACACTGGCGAGGAGCTGGTGGACGGGCGACACGAAATGCCAAGATAAAATGTGCATTTTCTTTCGCTGCACGACGTTTAATTACTTGTCCGAGCTGACGTTGCGTCGGGTTACGCGTTGCGAGCCAGAACGGTGTTCGGCCCTGCCAACTTTACGGCTTGATGGTGATGACCTCCACAGTAGAAATGCTAGACCGAGAAACGAAGTATTTACTCCATTTTAAGATTATAAAAATCAACCTTTCTCCTTTGATTACAAAATAGAAAATGTTACTTTAGATGTAGTCAAGTCTATTAAGGACCTCGGAGTTATCATGAACTGTTAACTTACCTTTAATAAACATATTTGTACTATAATTAACAAGTCACTAAAACTCTTGGGTTTTTTTAGCAGGACATCTACTGACTTTACTAATATGTTCACGGTTTAAACATAAAATTACTCAGTTGTTTGTCCTCTTTTAGAATATGCATACGTGATCTGGTCTCCCTTCTATGTAGGCCTGATAAATCATATCGAATCGGTGCAACATCGTTAGCTAAAAAAAGTAGCATGGATGATTGGCCTCGAGAGGGGAGACTACACTTACGGAGAAATGGAGTCAATGTTAAAAATCTTAAGTCTACAAAAATGTAGAAATAACATTGACTCCATATTTATGATTAATTTGCTGAATGGCTTAATTGATGAACCATCAATTAAGCCATTCAGCAAATTACTGGAACAAGTGGCATTCAATGTTGCGATCCGCCGATTGCGAAATAATTATGTGCTGTTCCTGGATTAACACAGCACAAACTATGGCTTGCATGCACCAATGTCCTGATTGTGTCATATTGTAAACTCGAGACAAGATCTGGACTTGGTGTAAGTCTTTATAGTTTTAAAAATTCACTAAGCTAAACCAGATCTTCTCTTGAGGTAGTAATTTTAGTTTTTTTTTTGTCCTAGCTTTAATTTTATTTAGTTGTATTTTATTTTATTGGTGCCTGTATCCATTATAAGAAATTTTATTTACTATCGTTAGAATGGACTGCATAAGTCCGTTAAAAAAAAAAGCACCTTTTTAAAAATTTACCATGAGGAATGTTCTTCTGAAGTTTCACGGTCTGACACTGAAACACCGTGTGTTTATTTAAAAATGTGACATACGATATTTATTTGCGTACCAATTTTTAAAAAAAAGCGTTAATCTTTTATCGTACCTCTCCTTTTAATTGAAGGCCAAATGAATCCTATTGTTTGTCAATATAATACTCTGAAGGTATAATAATGTTAATATTTGGCAATTTTATAAAGCGCCATTTTTGTGAAAAATCACCTCAAAGACGCTTTACAATTTTATACGTTAACTTATATTCTAACTTATCTAACATTAAACGATATATTTTCTGATTTTATCTACCTTTATGTTAGTTAGAATTTTCCGTACAAAGATTTAAAATTCTAAATAAGACTGTTAAGTACCTATTTCTTACATAACCGACGCTGAGAGTCAATAGGGAAATATCACACCTTACGAATATCGATAAAAATATATGAAATGAGTTTAGGAAAATTTGTTGTATTTTCAAAATCAATATGGATATTGTAGAGAAATGATTTCATTCATAACTTTTGAATGTTACATAATATAATATGTTATCAGAGAAACGTAGATTTGAGATGGACCTTATATGCATTTTCAAAATACGCTATAAGTGAGGTCCAATCTCTGTTGCAATCAATTTTTTTTCATATTTTATTTATTTATTTATTTTTGCACCACAACAGGCCAGGAGGCCCAATTGCAGTGGTGAATTACATCACAGAACACCCAGGCTGGAGAAAAATCTAATTGATTTTTTTTGTGTTCTCAACGGGAATATAACCCAGAACCTTCCGTGCGTGAGTCAAGCGTCTTGACCACTACACCACGAGGGCCGCTCATATTCCCAACCATGTCTCCAGAAGTCAAAATCTGCTATTTATTCAACCTTCTAATAGGATCTTTTGTTTTTATGCCTCAATGTCCAGAACGAGTAGATTAGTCAATTCGTCACACGACTTGGAATTCTTTGGAATATATCTTCCGGCTTTTCGTAGATCTCTTTGCAACTAAAACAATTTGGGATGAAGATGGATTGGCATGGTTTAGCTTAAAGTCTTATATGTCTTTCGTTTTTATGAATATATTGTATTGCCCTCGTTTGTCTCTGCTACATAGTTTTATGTTATTTTTGTTTAGTTTCTTGTATTTATATTTTTTAATTTAACTGTTGTAATTGGCTGAGACCGTATATATAATAAATAAATAAACAAATATGTCCCTAGAAAAACGCGAAATGTTTGACATTGATAATTGTGACGTCAAGATTCGTGACAATGTTCAATAATAATTTTAACGGTTTCAAACAAAATTAAAAATTAAAATGAATCGTGACGTATTTGAGGCGTAGACAATGCAATGACCGTTTTCTCGGCAATTCAAAATTAAAAAATATTTTTTAAACCATTCATATTTCATTCATTTCAAAGACCCTCATACTTAAAAATTGTAAAAATGGTGATATTTCCGTATTGAAAATTATACACAAATTAATATATCATTCAAACATATAAATGGAGTTACCTATATTGGCATATCGATATATTTTTTATTGTCACTAGAACATTTTTGACGCTGAATTGTTTAGGTTTAAGAAGTGAATACAAAATGCGTTTTTATATTGATATATTAATTTTGTACATTTAATTTTGATGGATTACATTGCTGGTTTTGTTTCAATGCATATTTTGTTTATTTTTTTATTAGTATTTTATGAATTGTGTTTATTAGTTTTATATTAATGAATGATTTTTTAAAAATAATTTAGTTTTGATAATTTTAATTGTTAATTTTATTCATCTTTATTTTATTATTGATTCGTACAATTTTTGTAATTTTATTTCAATTTTAACAATAATTTAAATTCAATTTAATAATTTATTTTGCTCATTTTATATAAATATGTATTTAGTTAGTGTTTACATGTAATTGATGAAAAATATGTATTGTCTATTTTTTTTTTGTTTCAATATTTATGTGTATAATGTATTATTTTTTCATTGTTGGTAAACCAAATAAATAAATTTAAAAAAACGAGTTGACTATATCGACAATCATAGATAAATTTTATGTCGCCTATTTGTAATCGAGGGCCAGACGACAACAGACAACAGTGCTACGGGGCGATGTCACGGAACTGGACAAGTGATTTAACGTGAAGCGACATCTGTGTGGAGAGTGCGAACATCATTCACCCCCTCTCCGGACCCCACCACAGCGGCCATGTTGGTGACGTCACTGTGTTATTATTATTATTATCGCTTCATCCATTTAAAATAGGCACCTGCCTGCATTTCAAGTAAATATCATCATCCCCAGTGGTGCATAGGGCACTGCGTTAGAAAACCATACACAACGTAGTTCGATTATCTGTTACACGACGGTAAGGTGATCAGTCTTACGCTTCAGGTGCCGGACCAGCAACAACGAAGTATTTCCGTTCAAAAATTAGAAACAACCGCAGCACAAACTTACAGAGTAATATTTTTCTTTAATTAAATGAACAAAGGAAATAAAAAGTGCAGTTAGGAATACAACATACTTAAGAAAGAAGCGAAAAGTTATATTTATAATTTTGTTTCGTGTAGCACTGATTGAAAATACCGTTAATATATTTTTTTAAATAATTTATATGTCATACTAAAAATACCAATACCAATAATGTAAATAATATATGTATTAACTTTACAAGTAAAAAAATAATTAAGTAATAATATTGTATGTAAGTGTACCAAATTATATAAAATAGAAACAGAAATGTATTTATTTATTTATTCATAATTTTACATTGTTTGTATTCTTTTTTTATGCAGAATAATGTAAAAGTATAAATAATCAAATAACACTGGGGTGTCCCGTGCCGAGGGAAACGTTTTACAAAATGTGAAACATGCCTAAGATTAGCTATTCAACACAGCTAACATAATAATAACAATAAAAAAAACGTAATCAATCCAATTAACCTAATTATCATTAACATAATAAAAAATAAAAAACAAAAATGTTCATAAAAAACATAACCAATTAAAAAAAATTCATTTATAGTGCATAAAATTCATAACAAATAAACAATTAAAAATGAAAAAAATTAACACTTAAAAAATATAAACCAAATTTATTCATGTACACAGGCACATATATGCATATACATATAAATATATACATATACATGTGTGCATAATACGCATATATACCTACTTATACAATACATAAGTTGCATAAAAAGGAAGGAAGGCTAATCTGGGGATACTCCGTGTGCATCCGCTAAAGAATTTTTTTTTTAAGGCAATCCCAAAAAAATATTTTCATATATTATGTTGTTTTTTAATATTATTGTTTTATTTATTTTTTTTGCAAGGGGAATTATACGGAGTGCTTTTTAACGGGAACGCTTTTTGTCTTTTTTTTTGCATTGTATTTACTTATACGAGTATATAGAAAACTAAAATTGGCCTATAATTTTGGTTTATTTGTGAATATAGTTTTTTTTTTGTTGCAATGGCTGTTGTTTTATTTTCATAAATTTATAAAATAAAGTAATTATTATGCTTTTGATATTATGATTTAGAAATGTTTAATAAGTCATGTCTCAAAATTATAAAAAATGACTTCCTCGGCACGGGATCTTTGATGTTTGAAAAGTTATGCATAAATTTGAAAAGAACAATTAAAATGAGATAAAATAAAATAAATCAAAATATAAAATATAATATTTCACATCCACCCTTCAAGATTCAAACCCGGGACCTCAAGAACGGTAGATGAACGCGCTAACCACTACACAACGAGGCGGATTTATCTTCGGTCAACTTTCTTATGTGTTCAGGATTTTTACATGAGAGCAGCCGAAAACACTCGTCCCCAGCTCTATTCTATTTCACACACAGAAATTCTCTTGAAAGAGTCCAAAAAAAAATCTTAAAGTACATAAATTTTAAACTTACAATCAGTCATGAGTTTTTAAATTACGATTTTTTTACTTAAAACATTAAATTTGTTAAAACTTAACGATAGAAGAAAAATTATAGACCTTTTAAATTTATTCAAAATTGTAAATTCAATATAGGATTGCACTGAACTATTATCTCTCATCAACTTCAAGGTGCCTGGAAGAATGACTAGACACTCTAAACAGGTGCCACCGTTTTAAAGCAAAAATTCATGGACAGTGTATACTTGTAATGCCGTATTAAACAGACTTCATGAACTCGGCAATAGTTATTTCCACGTATCTGATATATTTGGTGTAGGGTATTGTTCCTATAAAACAAAACTTTTTCAAAGATGGTGAATAGTAAAGTTAATATTTGAAGCACTAACTTTGTGGTTATTCATTGTAATAAAACAAATAAAACAATTTTGTTTTTAACCACAATTTTTTAATTTGTAACTTTACGTTACGTAAACCTTGACAAAGAAGCTTGTTTGCTTTGAAGGTCAGTGAAAAATAAAAATTAGTGGTGAAAAACAAAGTTGTTTTATTTATTTTATTAGGGTGAATAATATTTATACTAATTTATTTATACAATTCATAATATAAACAATTTTTTCTTCAATATCGCCCAGCTGTATGAAAAAGTACTTATGATTTTCTTGTTGTATTACTTCAAAATATTTTATTATTTAATTTGTTTTTTACTTTTATCAATGAATTGTTTAAACTTTCTACTGAATTTGTTGCACAATTTTTAGTTAAATTTTTTAAATGTAAATCTTGTAAATTTTTATGTTTATTTTTTTTATAAATCTTGGGTAAAAGGAAATTTATGTTTTTAAAAAAAGGTATATATATTAAGCCAAATATTTTAGTATTATAATTTTTTGTAAAAGGCAGATTTGCCGTTTATGTTAATAAAGAAAAAAATATTTACAACTGTATTGTGCATCCGCCTGAACTCAGGGATTAAAGTAAATCATTGCGCCTTGGAACCCAACTATGTGCATTTATTTTGCTCAATATGTACCACTCTCACACGCGCATTTGTCAAATATTAACGTAAAAAAAATCATTAATCGGGCATGTTGCGTACCTGCCATAAAACTAAATAATTCAGACCAAAATAGACACCAAATAATTGAAACGGTCATCACCCCTCGGTAATGGCACATATGTGCATTTACCTTCTTCCAGGAATCAGCGAGCAGCTTTTTAGCCACATGTCCGACCGTAACTATGATACCTTATTCTATTCCACATGTGGACATCATCAGTTGCCTCCGGAGGGCCCTATTGCCAGGCAGAACTCTCGCCTCCTCCCACGTCAATCCAGCGGCCAAGCGAAAAAAGTCAAAATATCGTCATCGATGGCCTTCCAGGATGGCGTGAGCCCACAAGTTTCAAGATTAGGCACATTGGATTTAGGTTCTCCTGAGGCATGCGCAGCACGTGTCTAAGCCAGGACCCCCGCGAAGATAGAACTCATAACAAGAAAGACAGAAACGCTGTTCTGTGGCTGGTGTTTGTGTGAAAGAGAGAGAAAGACAGATAAAAGAAAATCAGTTGGTTTAATAAAAGTGATCGGGGATGCACGCACGCACGTATGATGACCGGTATATTTACGATTTTTAATTTATTTTACAACAACAGGGATATAGTACTTGTTAAAATAATGGAAAAGGAATTATTTAACAGCATGTATCTTAGTAAAATTGATATTTATGTAAGAAAATGTGTAGATAGGTATATTTATATAAAAAAATTTAAATAACTTCTTTGGTAACCTATAATTAAAAATGTTTAGAAAACAATATTGTATGTATTTTCCATTTTTCATCCAGAAAACTTAATTTTATTTTTTATTTATTTAACTTTTTGTAAATAATGTTATTTGTACATTGGCGGGCTTTTTGCCAAATGGCAATTTCTTCGAACCAACCAATAAAATAAAAATTTTATTTTTATAATTCAAGTTACAGAACATATTCAATAGAAAATAAACATCAAAAGCTAAAGATATATAAAAATAGAATTAAACGTATTTGTTTATAAATTACTTTAAATCAAAACTATTACTCAGCGGGAAAAAGGAAAAAAGAGGAAAAAGGAAAAGAGGAGAAATTTAGAACGAGATAGGAGATTTTTTTCCTAAAATCGAAGATAATTGTTAACATCCCATTGTAATACTGGCCCACTACCTCAGTGGTCCCCAACCTTTTTGTCGTCGCGAACCGGTCAACGTTTCATAATTTTACTGCGGCCCACTCGGAGGGACGGAGGGGAAACACATTGAATGAATTAAAAAAATATATATAATAACAATATGTTTGTACAATAAATAATAATAAAATTTACAACTGTGGTACATAAGTTAAAGTGACAAATAATAGTAGAGAAAAAACAAGGTTTGTGGGAAAAACGAAGAAAAAATATATAACAACAATGAAGGGTTATTAAGTTTCAGATAATTTATTAATTTTCTTTTGGATTCATTTATAATGTTTTAAAGGTTCAACGGAAGGTTGAAAGTATTTGTTTTCAAGTAGAGAAAATAATTTTGAGAATGCTCAGGGTTTAATATCGGGTTTTTAATGTTATTCTGACATCTTGTAGATATATTAATTTGAAAGTAATTTATCCATTTTATTTGAAAGTTTTAATGTTGAAGTTTTATGTGTTTTGCTTGAATATTTTTAATTGTATCGTGTTTAACATGCCTTCAAAAACAGTGACCCCTTAAAAATGAATAAAACCATGTGGAATATTTGAACTTACCGCTAAATCAATGAGAACCCTGAGCTTGCTTAATTGAAACAAGATGGTTCCATCTGAGGGTAATAGGAGATTGTGACACCCAAAGTGTCTTGTTTATGTCCAGTTTATTTTTTTGTTTTGTTTTGGCTGCTGTCACTGCAGAAAACCCCGCTTTACATAGATAGGATGTCGGAAATGGCAATAGGGATTAATTTTCAGTCATTACAGCACTATGATAAATTTTATAGGTGTGTTCGATTTTTCAAAACTAATTTCTATTTTTAAGCAGGCCCTTGCGCGGACCAGTACCATTTGGTTCACGGCCGCGGCCCGGGGGTTGGGGACCACTGCACTACCTTGTTAAAGGGTACTGTAACCCAGGGTGACTACGCCATAACAAACAATGATCGTGAATACTGGAAAAATCTTCCCAATGTTTCAAGAATAAAATAAAACACGCGTATTTAAATGCAATTTTTTTTCTTCTTATTTATCGAGTAAAAACACAAAAATACAAGTAGAAAAAAAAACAAAAAAAATAGTCAAAATATCTTATATGGTGGGGGATACTTTGCGCCGAATTACATAATCAAACAAAAATCAAATTAATAATGTTTTGACGCAATGTATACTTTAGTCAAAGCGCATTTTCTGTAAAAAGTGAGCGCGTATATCAATGTCATTGCAAAAATATTAGATATATTTGTTTTCTTATATGTTATATTTTTTGGTGTTATATTTTCTCAATTTTTAAAATTGTTTAATTTTTTATTTATTTTATTATTTTGTTTTGCATTTTATGTTTTATTTTTGTTATTTTGTAAACTTGCCAAACACAAGAGCTAGACTCTTTTTTGGCAAGTTCAACCTTAAGTGTTTCATTTTTCTACTGAATGTATTGTTTATTTATGCTAAAATAAAGTTGTTTTTTTTTTTTAATAAAAAACTATGAGAAATGACGCGTTAAGACAACCATAGACAACTCAAGGTAGCGAGGGTAAAAAAATATTTTTTTGTAATTATTTATTGTTCAGACGTAAAATTATTCGAAACAAAGTAAAGTTTTGGCGCAAAGTATACGGCTGACATAAGCAAAAAGGAAAGGAATCACAAAATTATTTAAATATGAAGTGATTTTCAACAAGAAAATTTGAACCATCAATATATAAATGAGCAGTAAAAAAAATATTTCAATACAAAAAATTAAATAATGTTTTTTAAGCAATTATCGATATCTAGAGATCCATAAGCAAAATCTCGGTGTTGATATGACACACATAGGTTTTATGCGTTAGAAACGATTGACATATCGTGTTTTTACTTATGATTATTTACATTTGTTTAAATGTTCACAACGTTGTTGAAAACTAAAAAGAATCATATCCCAAAATATTACTTTTGCAAATAACTGCCTTTTTCGCGTATGACGGCATTATACTAAGCAGGCGCAGAGTCACCCCAGTTTATATAACAAAATATTGTTGATTAAAAATAATAGCTTTACTTGTTTTGCCTAATTTTTTCAAAAGTAGTTTTATTTGCTTTAAAAACATCAAATAATGCACAAAAAGGTGCTTTCAAAGACGTTGTTTTTTTTTTCAAACTTCGAATCCCATCAAAAGCCTTTGTGGCGCACAAGAGCGCCGTCCGCAAGCTTATACCATACTAAATCATAACCAAATAAATAAACATTAAACAAAACACGACAAAACTTCACAGGAATTCATACAAAACAAGGAAAAAATCAATTGTATCAACCCACCGCACAAAGCTCGACCGCTGATTGGTTCAAAGTACCCGTCCTCTTGTCCCATTGGCGGGAGATAACGCGGAGCTTTCAACTTTGAATTTATGTTCCAGCTAAGCGAAAGAGAGGGGAATATAAATGCATCGATTGACTACTCAAGTGCGAAAGAGATGATGATAGCGTAATGCAGGTATAGATGTTGTATTTTGTTTTGCCGCTTAAAGCAGGATAGATTGGTTCCCGCGTGAAAAAAGGCGCAATTCAAGCTCAAACGCCACGCAATTTCAAACCTTATTTACGGTGATTTTAAAGCTTGTTTTTCAGTGATTTATTGACGTTATTTAATCAGTTTCAAGTGTATTTAAATACGTTATCAGGAATTGTAAAGCATGTCTGTTTGAGGTTCAGTTGCAAAGTTTTACCCTTAGATAAAGGTCGTTCGGGAACTTTTGTTTATTTTAAAACCGCGCTTCGTTATTTTTTTCTAAAACTGACAGTTCTATTTTTAAATTACTTTAACAAACGGATTTTATTTAAATATCATCCCGAAAAGTATCATTTAAAAAATAGATTTTTTAAACCATTTTTTAAAAATAAAACAGGGCTTGATTTAAAAAAAAATCAAAGCAAGCAAGTCTGATAAGAAAAGTTTAATCGTTTTGACATTTAAATTTGTGAAGTGAAATAAATAATTTGTGCTTTTCTACGTGGTGACATTTTAAAAACTGTGATTTTTTGGAATTTTAAAGGTTGTTTTAAAAAAAGGTGAGCTAAAATTATTTTTTGATTTTTGTTATGTTCAGGAACTTTAAAATATTTTAGTGTAAAAATACCTGTTTTATTTTATTATAATTTAAATTGAACCCGAAACCTCTTGCACAGTAATCGAACGTGCTGACAAGTTTACCTAAGTACTTACATATGTAATTACCTATAAAGCAGGCATTTTTTTTCACAATGAAATTACGTTAAGTGGGCAATTGTCTAACGTGGTAAATCTAAAAACTTCATAACTTTTTTAGATGAAAAAATTAGGGTATTAGAAGCAGACTTAGAAATTTCCATTGAAGAAGTGAGATATTTACAAAAAACTTTGAAAAAAGAATTGTGAGATTTATAATTATGCTTCACCAACTCAATGGAGAACGATAAGTTTGCGGTGTAAAGTAGTATAATTGAAATCTGTTTTAGCAAGATTTAGAGACGGTTTTGAATTACGCTATTATTTAGAGAGGTGCTTTTTTATGAATAGTTTATTTTGGCATCTAATATTATTTGCTTCTAATACCCTTAAATATTTGCATTCTTATTATTTAAACCAATATTTCAATTTTGGGGGCATTTTCAGCGAGTTGTAAATAACTCACTATTAGATTATGGGAATCAATTTGGGGTAGAGTGAGGTTCGAAGCTCGGACCTCTGATCCGTTAGTCCGCGACATCAGCCACGGGACCAAAACCCAATCCCAATAATAATATTCATCATTTCCCTATGCGCACTCAGCGGTGCAAAGGGTACTTAATTGGTACTCGAACTCGATCATTTTTGAAACCGTATCTTAATCATTTTTTTCACAAATTGAAAAGTCTGACTGCATCTGGATATCCAAGATTCTGCTTCTATTTTGTACGCAGAACTGTATTCCTCATCCGCCAAATATTGATTATGTTGAAAGATGGCCAAACATTCCGTTTTTAGGTTTATTTAGTTATTTATATCACCGGATTCTTTTGCTTCTTTGGAGGAATTTTTCAGAATTTTGTGCAAATACGCTATAGTAAAAAAATCTGTACGTAAAAATTATCCTCGAAATAAACTCGTCTATGTAACATTGATGGCGTTATCTCGAAATGAGCATTATTGAACTTAAAAAAATAAAATCTTTCTTAGCAACGTTGGTATATTTATTATTTATTTATTTATTAACTCTTTTGTTGCTGTAGTATATGGAACACGAGTCTACATACGAGTAAGATACAAGACTTGATTTATCTTTCTAATTTATTTCATTGATGACGTTGCATTTTTTTATTATCTTCAAATAGACAGTTTCACGCCGGATTTGGAAAGCAAATTTTTTATTCTTGTGGTGCGAAGAATAATTATACGAATAAAATAAAAGAATGCCAATACCACAATAAATCTATGTTGCTGGATAAAAAAAAGCACAAGAATAGAACTTATAACAAGAAAGACAAAGACGCTGTTCTGTGGTCGGTGTTTGTGTGAATGAGACAAAAACAAAATAAGAAATTCGTTCAATCTCTTGTGTATTGCAAAAAGTAGGAGTAAACGCAATTTATTTTACAGGCCTAAATTGTATAATGATTTTTATAAATTATGAAAAGGGAATTATATAGCAGTATGTCTCTATATTGTATTTTTCAAATACCTATCTGAATATTAAAATATTCTGCCCTTTGCTTGCGATAATACGATGTCACATCACATGTTGTAAAGGAATTTTTAGCATATCCTTTTAAGGGTTAATTCACACAATTTCATTAAAACACAATTCTTTTTTTATGTCCCGACTTATTTAATTATGTATAAACAGATTTTTACACATCAATTTACGAAATACATAATAAAAATTCATACATATTAATAAATTAAATATAGATAAGTTATTAAATGATACATGGCGTAGCAAAATTTATTTATTTATTTCACATAAAACTTTTTGTTTTATCTTTTCTATAATTAAGAACATCTATCTAATTTTTTTATTTAATTCTTTAATAATTTCATAAGTCAATAAAGTAAAGTTATTTCTCTACACAAACTTCAATTCCTCAAATGTATTACTTTAAAAATCGTGTGCTTTTTTCATTTTGTGCAATTCTAAAATGGTCTTCGTAACAATTTTTTTTTTGGTATTTTCTGTTGTAATATCAAATATTTTTAATGCAGAGTGCTAAGTTAACTACTAAGCTAAGATAAGACTTAAATATTTACTCAACTTTAATGAATAGGTGCACACTGAAATTAAACGCGTTACATCTGTTTTCTAGAGTTTTGATTTTGGGTTATGAATCAGTTACGTTCTAGGCAGCTAAATAACGTTCACGCAGAAATAAAATCCTAAATTTCCTATTTGTAAATGATTAATTATGATTTTTTTAAATTTACTATTTCACGAACTGCTGATACGAGTAAATGTAAAATCGCCGAGAAGCACGAAATTAGTTCACGACCTCAAAATCTTATCAAGAAGTAAAATGAACACTAGACAACCTCCAACTAGCTAGGAGCTACATGCATCCAAATGCATACAAATCCTACCCATCTACTGCAGGCTGCAGGCAATTAGGCTTGCAAACTAAAATTATAATTTTTAGAGCCCATCAAATTGCATATTTTCAAATTTTATAAAAAGTGACATATTATCAGGTTTGGCCATCTTAAAATTAATTGAGTTTTTCTACTGACATTTCTTGGTGGAACTGCATTTTAATTACAATAATAAACATACGTTTATAGTTTTATTCCACTCACATTTATAATTTTTACCAATGACCAGGTTTCGTCGTGACCGACATCCACCGACACCAGTCTAATGATGTCGGTCACGACGAAACCTGGTTACTGCCTAAAATTATAAATAGAATTGAAATAAAACCATACATGTACTTTTATTATTATAATCTTTCAATAGATATTATTATTACAGATATTATTACATATATGGATAATTTACATAGCGCTATTTTTGTGAAAATCACATCAATGGCGCTGTACAATAAATAAATATCCCAGCACGACTTGCAGCTACAGAGCGCATGGACAGTAAAAAATCTAGCCTCTATTTACATTTTATTTATTTTTTATTTGACAGTGAAGTTTATAGTTTTAGTGATATCTAAAAAAATTAAATAAAAAACGAAATTATGAAAATAGAAGTTAGATGACAATATGATTGGGGTTCTACGCCCCATTTACTAAATTTACATTTATGGAACTCTTGGCATTTAACCCGTTATTGGTTGGTTAAAGTGGCCACTTCACACACTGGGTAGCATTCATTATTCTACCTATGTTTGAACATTCATATTCTTATTATTCCATCTATTTATTTTCGTGAAGTAAAAGAGCCGAAACCTTCATAATTGCAGATAAAATAATTTAACTGAATCATTTCACCTTCATACTATGCAACGCAATGCCAGAAAATTCTTTTCAATTTTAAGAGGAGACGCGGTCTGACTTTTCTTTATGCAGACTTATTCAAGTATTTTCTCCCTGGAAAATGGCACTAGAGCAGTGATTTTTACACACTAGATATCAATGGCGAATGGTGATTTTATTCACAGGTAAGCTATAAAAAAATATCATATATTTGTACTTACATATAAGGAACATAATATAATGTTAGTAATATATACTATAATTTGATATTTTTCGGGGGTTTTGTGTAATACAACAATTCTTATCCATGAAATCAACTAAAACTATGTAACTTCGTGATATATTATATTATATGGATATATTATCCATTACTTTAATACATAATTAATCTTTTTTTTTTAAATACCACTACAAATTCAGTCGATATTCAATTGAAATATCAACTGGCCGCATTGTTCTTGTAATTAATAGTACTAAAAACGGCCGCGTGGAGCGCTATATGTCCTGCAATATGACGCATGAAAGTAATTATGGTCTTATGTCAAAAGTACCATCTCAAAGAAAAATAGTCCTTAAGGAAAAATGTTTGAAATACTGTTTTCCAAATGAAGAATCTATAAATAATTTGTGTAATCTGCAAGTTTAATTAATCTAGGAGAAAAACCCGCACTAGGGTTAAGACATTCAAAATATAGTTAACTTATTTGTATGGAAAAATAAGCCGGAATAATCGGCTAGTTGCTTGGCTCACCGCGAAGCTGGGCGCACTTTATTAAATTTAAATTAGGATAAAAATACAAACGGTGGAAATGATTTAAAATAAATGTTAATTACTTATTTGTTTTTCTGTAACGAAACTTACAATAAAACATTATTATGGTTAGTCAAACATAATGGTAAGCTGCGCATAACCGCTTATTTGTTTTTCTGTAACGAAACTTACAATAAAACATTATTATGGTTAGTCAAACATAATGGTAAGCTGCGCATAACCGCTTCACGGTTCGCTCCTGATAGATATTTACCATTAACGAAACTATAATTTTGCTTGGCTTTGCTTTTTTGTTTTTTTCTTCTTATGGGAGCTAGAACCATCCAAAAACATTTGAAAGCGCCCAGTTTTATCTGCCGTCTTTGGAAGTACGGTAAACAAATATGATAAATAATAATTTTGAAAAACAGAAAAATACCCTGATAGAAAATTTTGTTACGTTACTTTTTCTAAAAAATAAGAAATAATCCGTTTAGTTTGAGGGTGCGGAAAACGGAACCACGAAACCTCAATTTTCGCGATTTTGGCTAGGCATAAATCAGTCCAACGAACGTTTATCTTTTTCGCACAATGTCTGCGAGAGAGTGTCATAAATACTATGTTCAAATATCTAATCATCAAATTTCGCTGCCACCGCATTCCCCGGACCAATTGTTTCAATAAACAATATATTTTTAAATTTGTCTAATTTTCTGTAGACAAGGACTGGATTTTACCTCCTAGGGAGTAGGTAATTGAAATGAACATATCACAGCAGAGATGAAAAACATTTTAGAAAAGGGAATATGCAAGTCAAGTCATTTGATCTGTCATTAGACGGTTTATGTGGCCACTTTCACTGAGTAACATTCATACGCGCATTATGACTTATTTTTTAATAATATTATTGTCACATCTATCACATGCGAATGTGTTATTCTAGAAAAAAAATGCTTTTCAATACATTTTTCATTACTTTTATCGACGAGATCCTACGCGCTTGCTAGATTTTTCAAGGTAACGCCTTTATACAATAATTCAACTTCGTCTAGGGGTAGAAATATAGAAATGAAAACGCAGCCAATTAGCAAACTCAAGGGTTGTAAATACTCCGTACGAACTATAATACCTCTTTGAAAAAATAGAGTTGAGTTAAAACACAAAAGGGTGTCTGCCTACGACGCGTATTCATAGAGAAAAAGCCCTTATAACGGCGCTTTTTCAAAAGTGTTAATAACATAAGTACGTGAAGGATTATGTTTAAAAGGATTACACGCTGCTTGCATGTGGCTTAATAAGGACTCTTTTCTCTGTTTTTTAGGGACGGAATTTGAACATTTTCATTTCATTTTGTTTTACAAATGATTTGGTTACAAATTGAACACTTTAACTATTTTATGTCCGAGTATGTGAAATAACCAGAACTCTGGACGAGCGTTTTATACTCGATGGCTAATCTGAGCTAAAATCCAGAAAAAAGTAATCCAGTGGACATAGTCCACCTCGTTGTCCTGGGTTCTGTTCCTGGCAGGGCAGACGTGAAATATTGGTTTTAAAAGTGGTCCTATTATCATTATTATTATTATTATAGTTAACATATTACAACAGAGATGAAGAACATTTAAGAGAAGGTAATATAGAAGTCTAGCCATCTACAAGGCTTATGACCTGTCAATGGCTGGTTTAAGTGGCAACTTTACACACTGTGAAACATTCATAATTCTGCCCATATTTGAACATCTATTTTCCTTCAATTCTTTCATCTGTTGATGTTTGTGAAGTTAAAGAGCTGAAACCTTTATTTATGCGAGTGAGATTTATCTAATTGAATAACTTCACCTGCATACTAGGCAACGCCTGAAAACGTTATTTTTTCAATTTCTATACTTCTTCATGGACCAGGTGGATTTATCAACAATATTTTGAGTTTGTCCAAATTTTTGTAGACAAGGACTGGATTCAACTCCCCGGGGAGCTGTTTATATTAACATATTACAACAGATATGAAGAACATTTAAGATAAGGTAATGTGGAAGTCTAGGCATCTACAGGGCTTATGACTTGTCAATGGCTGGTTTAAGTGGCCACTTTACACACTGTGTAACATTCACCATTCTGCCCATATTTGAACATCTTTATTCCTTGAATTCTTTTATCTGTTGATGTTTGTGAAGTTATTATAGTTGTCAACGAAATTAATTTATAATTTACATAGCGCATTTTTTTTAAAAATTATCTCAAGGGGGCTGTACAATAAACACATATCTTATTACGTCTTGCAGCTACAGAGCTAATGGGCGATTAGGATTCTAGTTACTCATTTCCAATTATTATATATTTCAATTATAACAGACAGGAGCTAGCTTCAGAGCGCATAGACGGTGAGTAATCTAGCTCCCATTTACATTATGTTTTCATTTGAAAATGAAGTTTAGTGTTTGAACGATATTTAAATATTTATTTTTAAAATTCTTTTTCAAAAATATGAGTTAAATTATAACAAGTTTTGCAGCTACTGAGCGCCTAGACTGTTGAAATTCTAGACCCCCTTTACAACATTGAAGTATTTTATGGTTGATAACATTAACATATTAAGGCAAGATTACCTATCGTCTTGCAGCTACAAAGTACATTAAAGAGCGGAATTCTAGCAACTTAAAATTATATCAATAATATTACAATAAATAAACACTAAGCATAGTAGATAATTTGTCAAGTGTTCATGTTAAAATGTTAATAATAAAAAAAATAATAAGGCACTGTTTAAACATTATGGTTAACAAAATAAAAAGCAATATCCAAAGGGTAGCTTTTGTAGATTGTAAGTATCATAATTACTGCCGGACATGTGGCTAACAGGCTGCTAGAAGATTCCTGGAAGATGGTAGATACACATAAATGGAAACACATAAGGATGTTGCGTTTTGTTTCAATGTCCTGGGCCACGAATATGATAGGAAGCTATGGACGTCATACCTCTACCATGACGGTATAGTTGAAGATAAATTCTCTCGAGTGATTACGAAGATACATAACCGACTCCCCACCTTCACGATTTGGGTAGGCACATCGATGTGTAACAAGGAAAAGCGTACGTTACGGTACACATATCTACGCACTTATATAACAGCTTCATCATGACGTCATAGTTGAAGATAAATTCTCCAGAGCGATTACGAAGATACACTACCACTTCCCCCACCTTCAAGTTTTGATGTAAGTACATAATTTTGTACCGACGGGTCTAGTACAACTCGATACGCATATCTACGCATTAAAAGTGACACAAAATTTGTTCCGTTGAACTGTTCATTTCCCAAATAAAATAAAATAAAATATCATTAATTTAATTAATTTATTTTACATTTTAGAAGGGTTTTTAAAAAAGATTATTGAGCAAGCATCGGTTGCTTTGTACAAACTGTGACATAATGGTCGGTGCAGGAGTGGCGATGTCTTCGGTTGGTTCGATCGGACTTGGTTCTCTCGGGTTACTAACAAGCTAATAAATGTATATCATATATTTCATCACCGTCAAAATAAAGAAAATTATATTGATGGTGACACAAATTTGCTTTATATACTGAGATGCACTGGCGGTGATAGGGGCTTTGAATGTACCTAAATCCTAAATAACATAAATCTTTCATAGAAAATATAAAAACATATTTTCATAAAAGCTTGAAAATTGTTTTTGGAATGTGCGCATCTGAAAAGAGGCCACAAGATCTCTAGAACGGACCCGGGTAAATGAAGGAAGCTTTCTACGAGGGTTGTGTAAAAAAAAAGGTTCTCAATTCTTTTTCAGGTTTAAGGCATTTTTTATTTGAACTGAAAAGTACATCATTAGAAAGCTTAATGTCTTAACTATTTTTTGAGCGCATTTTTGTTGACAACTTATCCACTTTTGGAATCCTGAAAATGTTATTTTTTCGATTTCTATACTTCTTCATGGACCAGGTAATTTATCTACAATATTTTGAGTTTGTCCAAATTCCTGTAGACAAGGACTGGATTCAACTCCCTGAGGAGCAGTTTATATTAACATATTACAACAGAGATGAAGATCATTTAAGAGAAGGTAATATAAAAGATGAATCTCACCCGCATAAATAAAAGTTTCAGCTCTTTAACTTCACAAACATCAATAGATGAAAGAATTGAAGGAATATAGATGTTCTAAAATGGGCAGAATGGTCAATGTTACAAAGTGTGTAAAGTGGCCACATAAACCAGCCATTGACAGGTCATAAGCCCTGTAGATGCCTAGACTTCTATATTACCTTCTCTTAAATGTTCTTCATCTTGGTTGTAATATGTTAATTGAAAAATATATCATTGGAAAGCTTAATTTCTTAATTATTTTACAACATAATTACTAGATTTTTCAATGCATTTTTATTGACGACGTATCCACTTTTGGAATCCAGCTTCAAAGAAGTCCGCCGCCAGTCCGTGGAGGAATTTGGTGACCGCTTCCTGCACTCTTTCATTAGTTTCGAAACGTTGTCCACCCAAGTGTTGCTTTAATTTTGGAAACAAGTGGAAGTCACTCGGTGCAAGATCAGGGCTGTAGGGAGCCTGTTTAACGAGATCCCAACCAAAATTTTCGATTAAATCCTCGGTTTGGCGAGAGACGTGCGGGCGCGCATTGTCGCGGTGCAGTCTAACGCCTTTCCGCAGTCTTCCTCTTCGGCGATTTTGGATGGCTAGTTTTTTCAAGGTCTCGCAATAATTTTCCGAATTTATTGTGGTCCCTCGAGTCATAAACTCAACAAGCAGGACGATCACCAAACTCCTCCACGGACTGGCGGCGGACTTCTTTTAAACTGGATTCCAAAAGTAGATAAGTCGTCAACAAAAATGCGCTCAAAAAATAGTTAAGACATTAAGCTTTCTAATGATGTATTTTTCAATTCAAATAAAAAATGCCTTAAACCTGAAAAAAAATTGAGAACCTTATTTTTTACACAACCCTCGGATAAATAAGCAACTATACATAAATGTAGTGATAATATCAAGATACTTTGTTTACGGCTTACACAGAACTTTGAATAAAATACACACCACCGCAAATGTCAAAAATGAAAGTGTTATATAACGCATATCGACAGCTCTTCAAACTTTCTGCATAAATGTTTTAGGACAGTGAGGTTCCATCTTTAAACTTTCGACTTAAAATGCAAGATCCGTAGATATCTAGCGAGAATAGAAAAACAAGGAACCTCTAGATTTTTGCTGTCTAACTGTGGCTAAATTGCCAGTAAAACTGAAGCTCTTGGAATTGACCCCTACAAAGGCAGTTTTAAGATTTTTTAATGTATATGGAAGGCATTACTATACTTCTTTTCTAACTTTTTTGAAAAAATGTTTATAATTAGATATTATTGCAGAACCAGTATGCTGATATTTTTGCGTTTTATCGATTTGTTTAGATAATTTATTCCACTCGTTCATCTAAAATCAATAGGTCGAGTTAGGTTAGTTATCATGGTGCACTGAATCTCTCGCTGAAGGTATCCATGATTCGTGTTAAATAACCCATGAATCCATCCATGGGGTCGCCGCTTAGGGGATTCCGTGGGGGTATGGGGTGGAAGTAATGGGGGTGGGGCGGACACAGCCCTCAGCCGGCCTTATCTGCAGCCTACAGTCCTTACATCATCAATCTAGAGAGCCTTGACCCCCGTGACTTTTTTAGAATATTTGAAATTGTACTATATTTTTAATGTGCCCTTTTGAAACATTTTTATTGAAAAATTATTTGAAGATTTGAAATTTGGAAAATCGTTATTTTTCTTTGATATGATGCAATGAACAAAATACTATGACAAAGGATGTGTGGAGCTTGACGTGGCCCTTCTTGGCATTACTCATTTAAATATGAAATCGGCCAGTACTGTTGACATTTCTATCATAATGGAAAGATGTCTATTAAATCTCATTATGACATTTTTTAAATATGCTTTTGCACGAGTGTTGTATTAAAAATGTAAATATATATTTTTTACCTTTTACATACAGTGGGTGTCAAAATTAATAGGGACAGTATCGATATTTTGTAATTTTAATATTTACATTGTCTCTACTTCTAATCAATTTTAATTTGATGGAAATTCCTTCGTTATTTTTGCTGCTCGTATCACCACTGAGAGTTTTAAGAAGTGGCAATACTAGCGAAGCGTCACACCTTTTTAAAAATTGAGGTTATTTCCTGGGGACCAGATTTTTATAAAAACTAGCGATCAAGGGTCTTGTAAATATATATATATATATATATGTATATTATATATGTATGAATTATTTTAAGGAGTTTTAACAGTTCATATATACAAGGTATTCTTTAAACCCTGTCACATCCGAAACCACGATGATCATTATGGGCAAGAAGACATATTGGTATATTTAAAAAAATATTTAGAACGAAGAAAATAAAATAAAATAAACAAATGGTTGCTTACTTCTGCAGGGGAGAAGCGAGGGAGGCGCGGCCGCGCCATTGACGGTGTATCAGACTCCCCCCTCCCTCCTCCTCGTTTCTACCCTGCAGAAGTAAGCAACCATTCGTTTTTTTCTGTATTTTATTTTTTAAGATTTTAAAAAAATATTTAAATGTGCCAATATGTCTTCTTGCTCATACTGATCATCGTGGTTTCGGATGTGAGTCTTTAAAGAACACCCTGTATATACCAAAACGTAACATATTATTGATTATCTATCAATCTTCTAATTAACAATAAAATAAATGCGGATTAATGTTAAAAAATATGTTTAACTTTTTCAATAAAATGTTTCTGTTTATAAATAAAAAATAATGTACCTTAAATAATAAACATTTTTATTTAAATGTGTGCCAATTAATTAGGCCACCCACTGTTCTTACCTTCTTACAATTATTTGTACATTGGTATTTCGCGTATATATATTACTATAACTACAGTTTACAAATTTAATAACTTTAATTAATAATTTAATAAATTTAATAACACCAGATAATATAAAATAAACTTAAATTTACAAAATATCCTACCTATCTTTTACAAACGAAATTTTTTTAAAAAAAAATACAACTTAATGTAATCACAATATTGAATGAGTAATGTAATAATTATAATTGTTAATATAAAACGAAAAATTAACGAAGTACTCGGTAAACCTGAAATTACAAAATGCATTTAAAGAAAGAATAAGAAAGAGAAAATAGAAACAAAAATAACAATATAATATGAGTTCAATACATAATCATTGATAATAATGGGAAATACTTTATGTTAAAAAACAGTTACAATAATAATGCTTTCTAAGAACGATGTTAAAAGATCGATTTTGCGCTTTATAAGCGACAGGGAAATATCACATACTACGAATACCGATAAAAATATACAGAAACGAATTTAGAATAAGTAATTGTATTTTTGAAATCAATATGGATATTGTGGAGAAATGTTTTCATACATGAATGTAAAAAAGAAATTTAATGAAAATACGTTGCTGAAAAAACACAACATGTTTGAGCTTGGTAGTTGTGACGTCGGAATTCGTGACCATGTTCTAAACAAATTTGAATGGGCAGGAACAAATAAACATGAATCATGACGTTTGAGGGGCGTGGGCAACGGAATGACCGTTTTTGCGGGAATTCAAAATCACAAAATTAAAAATATTTTTTTTGCTAATAATAATTATCAATTTTTTTTACTGGACAGTATTTCAAAGACCTGTATTACTTTTTAAATGTTTTAAAAACGTGACATTTCCCTATTGTTTATAAGCTGGAAATTTTTTAAAACATTTTAAAAGTAATTAAAATGTTTTAAAAACGTGACATTTCCCTATTGTTTATAAGCTGGAAATTTTATAAGAAATACGTCACCTAAATCCAAATGTTTATTGCACAGCGCATGTTTATTTCCCAGTGGCAGGGCTGTTGATATTAAATTAACGATTTTTCATAAAATTAATAAATCGTTAGTACTTTTGTTACTAAATATAATCGAATTAAAAATATTTAACAAAAAGTCGTAGATACGAAATTCATTGCGTATTCGTAACATAAAAATAAAATATCTTAAAAATTAATTCTGAACTCTTTCTATGGTAATCTGGCGTAAGGCATAATAAGGGGTCCATATTGTAGAATTATACTTCAAAACCATTCTCACCAAAAAGGTGTACGAAATCTTTAAAGTGTTCACATTTCTGAAGTCCATAGGGATACGCAAAATAAGCTCAAGCATCTTCAGAAATCTACTACTAAAGTAATTTATATGATCACACCCAGATCACCCATTTCAGTACCTGAATCCAATGGAGTGTTACTGATTGAATAGTCAAATAAAATTGGAATTTATATCCTATGATTTGTATTTTAATTAAGGAGAATTTAGCTACATACGAGTATATGGCGAAGTTAATAAAAATTGTTGTTTGAGTTAATTTGATAGAATATTGGTAATAATCTTCCGTTGTCAATAGCTGAAGCAGAAAGATAATGATCACATATCAAATAAAAAGTAACCATTTATATGTACTCATATATATATATACATATATATATATATATATTAAATTTTTGAAACCCACAATCATATTGATAAACAAAACATACATAATAACAACAAATAAATAGACCAATTACGGGTTTCCCATAGGAACAAAAATATAAAAAACAAAACGTACTGTCCCTCTAGGAGAAAAATAAAGTGGGATATGAAAATAGGAAAGAAAGATAAGAAGGGAAAAGAAAGAGTAAGTAAATATAAATCAATGCAAAAAGAAAGAAAAAATAATATAAATATACACGTACAACATACATACATACATACATATATATATATATATACTTATACTCGTATATACACAACATATATGCATACACAAACACACATACATACATACATGTATGTGTGTTTGTGTATGAATGTTATATAATTTATAAGAAAAGAAAGAAAACCAAAAAATAAAATGAAAATTAGCAACTAAGAACTTTGCTCTTGTGACGTCTGCATCGCAATTTTAATGTGTTTTTGAAAAAAATATTTTGTTTCGTTAAAAAGATCTATTGTGCCAAAGTTTAATAAATGTAGGTATATTATTATGCAGGGACAAATATATGAACATTTATGTACATTATCTAATTAAAATTCCTCGTCTAAAAAAAGATTCAGTGTAATTTTCAATATCACTACACGATTTATTTATTTATTTATAAATACACCTAATGGGCATTTTTAAGGACACATTTATGCATAGAAAATTATTAAAAAGGAAAGTAGAAAGACATAATGGTATTAAGTAGACTTGGTGGGAGTGGAAGCGGGAGAGAGGTGTTTATAATTGAATTTGATTCAGTGATCGTATGAAAGAAAGCAACTTGTTATCGAAAAAATCAAGACTGGTATGTTTGTTGGCAAACCTAAGAATTGTAGGCATAGGGGAATGAAAACCATGGTTAGTTCAATGGTTATAAAAATCATACATATGAAATTGTGAATCAACAAAAGTGTGTGTTTGTGTGTATTTGTATGAGAGTAAGTGTAGATATGTGTTTGTGTGTATTTGTGTGGGAGTAAGTGTTCAAGTGTGTAGTGTGCGTATCGCAGCCAGAAAGAATGAGTATTAATTTATTTTTAGATCAATTAAGATACATTAAGGGGCATGTTAAATATATCAATAAATGGAAAAAAAGCATATAGTTTGAGCAAGAACGATAGAGGAAAGAGTGGTGTGCATAATTAGTGCTACAGACTGGCAGATGGAATAAATATTTATGCCTTGTCACTTAAAAGGGGATTTTATTATTTAATGATTTATATAAATAGCATAATTCAGATATAGTGCGTTTATTTTCAAGGGTAAAAAATACATTTTGTTCAGCAGATTGGCTGTAAGTGCTGTTATAAGCAAAAGAGATGAAAACAAGGTTTTAGTATTTTAAAGAAAAATATTTAACAAGATATTTCATGCTGTCAACCAAAACGGAGTGTGAAGGAGACGGTTCTACCATGATTTAAATGCGCTATTTGGCGAATCCAACATTACACAATTCATAAAAATAAGATAACAATGGTTGGGCCATGTGCACAGAATGAATGGTAATCAAATCCCCAAAAAAAACTTTTCACCACTCTGGAAGGATGCCGAAGCAGAGGCAGACTAAAATAAAGATGGTTGGACAATGTAGGAAGTGACATGGGAGCAATTGGCCTGATGAACTGGAGAAGAGCCGCAAGGCGCAGGGAAGAATGGAGACATATCTTGGAGGTGGCCAGAGCTCACAACGGGCTGTAACTCCACTGATGATAATGATTTGTGCTTACTAACACAGAAAACTTTGTGCATCAACGAATTCTGTGATTTTGCCTTTTAATAAAATGGCTGCCATGTTTTTATTTTATTTATTGTTTGATATTTGTATGTCAATAAGCAATATTTGCAAAAAAGCCATTGTATTTTTGCATTTTTTTCCAGTAAAGCTGTGTACCCCGATGCTTCCCGCCCAGCAGCTGGGTGGCCTCAGCCCCTGGCCGCCCGACGCCAGCCTCCTGGACCGAATGGACGACCTCGCCCACAAAGGTACGCCGCCCGCGCCCTTCTCTAGGGCGCCCTATCTGGAGGCGGGCACGCACCCTTGCTGCGGTGAGCCTTCCGCTGCTCGGGGCGATCCCGTTATAACCAATAATTATTAGAATGTGTAATTATATAACAACTTATATTAAACATAAATTATACATTCAAAATACTTATAAGGTACACGTAAAACGGCCTCATTGTGTTTTTTCTATTTTCGAAGTGTAAATGACATATTTTCTCCTGAACAAGTTTAATAGCATGAAATATTTATTTATTATTATAACTAGGGCCGTATCCTTTTTGTACAAAATCAAAGTTAAATACAAAGTTATGTAATATAAAATAACATAGTAAATTATTATGGTTAAACTCGATAAAATTGGTTGGTTGGAAGAAATTGACATTTGGCAATAAGCCTGTCAATGTACAAATAACATTATGTACAAAAAGGTAAATAAATAAATAAATAAAAGTAATGTATTGTAAAAAAAAATAAAAGATTTATTATGAACATATTACAACAGGGATGAAGAACATTTAAGGGAAGGTAATATAGAAGTCCAAGCATCTACAGGGCTTATGACCTGTCAATGGCTGTTTTAAGTGGCCACTTTACACACTGTGTAACATTCACCATTCTGCCCATATTTGAACATCTAAATTCCTTTAATTCTTTCATCTGTTGATGTTTGTTAAGTTTTAACTTTTTTTATGAGGGTGAGATTTGTCTAATTGAATTATTTCACCTGCATACTAGGCAACGCGTGAAAATTCAAATATTTTGAATTTTTGGTGAATGCTACGCAGTGTGTAAAGTGCTCACTTAAACCAGCCGTTGACAGGTCATAAGCCCTGTAGATGCCTGGACTTCTGTATTACCTTCTCTTAAATGTTCGTCATCTCTGTTGTTATATGTTAATATAAACAGCTCCCCAGGGAGTTTAATCCAGTTCTTGTCTACAAGAGTTTGGACAAACTCAAAAAGGTTTATAGTTAAACTGTGAAATAAAGAAGAAAAGTACTAAATAAGAGATACATTTTAGGTTTGTAAATCTCACATAGGCACACATTATTAGGCACACAAACTCAGGAAAAAATAAATTAAATATACCTTTATATGGGCATATTATACAAACAGACTAAATCTCTGATTCATCGGTTATTGTTGCAAAGTCAGTAGTACGCACTTCCTTTATGCAACTGAATGAGCATGAACCTACCTGGGTAGCAAGTATGACTGCTTAATATTAAAAAGGAACAAAATGCAGCTCCTTGTCTGATAAATTCCAGGAAAAAATAGTGAGCAAAAAATTTGATAATTGCTGGAATAAGCTAGTTTTTGTTTGTTCACGGGAGTGATTTATTTGTTTTAAAGTGAACGTTTTTGCTTGCGATTGTACTTAAAAGTATATTTAACATTATTTATTATATATTTTGAACTGAGCGTCCCACAAAAAAAGTTTTTATAAGTTTATATATTTTTTGGTGAGCCCGTTTTTGCCGTGTACCTTTCACTTGGTACACTTTCACTTACATGTTCGACCAGTCAGCACTTTCACCCTCAAACGGACATCTTCATACATTCAGTGTAAATATTATACAGTATTTACAGTGAATGTTTTTCATTAAAAAAAAAAAAGTAATAAATTAAACAAACCAGATTTTTTTTTGCATAGGTTGCGTGTATTCAAATGACAAAAAACATTTACACATTACAAGGAGTTGATTACAAATTTCAATATCTTACTAAAGCTAGGGTTTCCTAGGACAGCGGTGCCCGTATTTTAACGGCCGTAGTGAACGGTGATGCAGTGGACAGCCGTCGTAAAGGTGATTAGAGAGTGGTTTCCCAGGAAAACGGTGTTAAATGGTGTTGATAACACCGTTTTCCTAGAAAACCACACTCTAGTCACCTTTACGACGGCTGTCCATTGCATCACCGTTCACTACGGCCGTTAAAATACGGGCACCGCTGTCCTAGGAAACCCTAGCTTAACAAATGTTCGAAAATGATATATAAATTATACCACAATGACATTCAGCAGTAACTGTCAACGCTGAGAACCAGCCGATTCCTTTTAAAATGAATAATGCCAAATACGGCCACTTCGAACGCCACATATCCTATGTGATACATAATATTATGTCAACGGTATCATACCAAAGAAAAATTGTCCTTCAGAATTCTTCGAAATTTGTGATCTGCAAGCTTGTTTTAGTACTGAAAACAGGCGACTAGGTTAAAGATGTAAAATACAGTGTATTTTTTTGTATGGAGAATAAGCCGAGGTAATCGGCTAGTCTTATCGTTCGCTGAGAACGGGCTGGGCGCAATTTATATATTTTTTTGTAAGCAGATATAAACAATGGATGTGATTTATAATAAACTAGCGGACCCAACAGACGTTGTCCCGCCCGAACGTTGGCTTGCCTACTATTAGCTTGGAAAAAGACTTTGCATTTATAAGTAGGAACCGAGGTACTTGTTAATGATTGGATTCCAAAACTAAAAATTATTAATATTTTAATATTGAATTTTAGTTGGTACGTTGGTACCTGTTTATGGTTGAATTCCAAAACATAAAATAGTTTATTTTCAAATATACAATTCTTTTTGCAAATGTCAAACTCGGCTCTTCTCACCAACAGGGGTGCACTTTTTTCAGGAATGCGATTTTTCAAAATGAATTGAATGTCAGTTAATATTATTTAAGTATTACCAAAAATTCAGTAAAAAGGAATAAATTATTAAGAATGTAAGGAAAGCATCTGATTGGGATCCATAAAGTTAATGTTGTTTGTAAATATTCAAAAACAAACTTTTTTAAGCACGAAAACAAATTCTTCCATTTTTTTTGTGTTTGCATTCTCTTCGAATGCAACCCTGGTAGATCGACGAAAAAAAGATTTATGCTTCTAACTTTTTTTTACAGATTCAATTATTTTTTTTAATATTTACGAACACACTCAGCGCAAAGATCTATATTTCGCTGAAAACCGCACGTAAATCGCTTAAACCGTTTAGGGTGGAGTTCAGTGACATTACACGAACAGAAAAAAATATATATATAAATATAATAATTATTTTATCGATTTTCCCATAAATATGGTTACTTTAAAACTTTATTTTGGAAAGTCAAATTTAATGGTAAGATGTGCATGATCGCTTATTTGGACGATTCACCCTTAGTGTACAGCTATAGATAACTTTTTCTTTTTCTGTTGCACAGAAATATTATTGTGCATCTTTCTACTTGTTTTTAAATAGACCTATAGTAAAAATACTTAACACAGCACAATATTTACCAGTCTGGAGATGTCCGTTAGAGGGTGAAAGCGCTAATTGGTCAAATAAGTAAGTGTAAGTGAAACAAACATTTTTTAATGTATAACTTATATTCAAATATAAATTATTATATTCAACAGTTACAATCGAATTCCATCGAGAGTTGTCAATAAATAGCATAAATCAAATAATTAACATATTACAAAAAAAGAAGAACATTTTAAAGAAGGTTAAACAGTAGTCTAGACAATCTACTCTTAGGTCAGCATTTGATTCAGGAAGAGGAAAACTTGTCGAAATCCGGCGCTCCCCAAACACTAGATTTGGAGATTGTGGTTTTGCCGTTGCCGGCCCCTCTACCTGGAACCAATTGCCATCAACCTTACGAATCATCGACAGTCCCAGTCAGTTAAAATCCCAACTTAAATTCCACTTCTTTAGACTAGGGTACCCTCAATTTTAAATCTGAAAATATAATACGTCACTTTAGTTTAGTTAGAATTTAAGTTTCGGTATACAATTGTAAAGCGCCCTTGAGGTGATTTTTTACAAAAATGGCGCTATGTAAATTAGCCAAATATTATTTTTATCTACAGGGCTTATAACTTGTCATTGGCTGGTTTAAGTTGCCACTGTATACACACTGTGTAACATTTACCATTCTGCCCATATTTGAACATCTGTATTCCTTAAATCATTACATCTGCTGATGTTTGTGAAGTTAACGAGATGAAACCTTTATTTATGCGGGTGAGATTTATTTAATTGAATTATTTCACCTTGAGGTGATTGGTGAGTTTGCTTCTCGGAAATCCATTACCTGTGAACTAATGACGTAATTCATTTTGATATTTTTTTCGTACATTTTCGAGGAACGTCGCCGATCAATCAATGCTCTAATTTTTACCGCGTGTAAGAAAACATTTTTATATCCAATTTCCGATAGCGCTGAACATCCTCTTTTTACCGATCTATGGTGAAATGTAATTTTATGTGTGTGCAATCTTCTTATTTTTAAATTGATTAGCTATTAAATTTGATAAAAATACTTTATTTGAATTATTTCTCTTTCGCAAATCCTTTAAATTCTTTCGATCCCAATGAGGAATTCCACTGTTTTCTAATTTATTTTTTAGGGTACTATTTAACGAAGCAAATATATTTACATATATTTATTTTTTTGTGCGTTATTTACATAGATATGATTTTTTAAAGTTACATTTATCAAATACCGCGCCAAATGACTGTAATAAGTGTGTCACTTTTCGGTAATGACGTCATGAAACGGTTGGCGTTCTTACTTTCACTGACCGCGGTAAGTTGTATTTCTCCAGCCAATAACAAAACTGACAAGAATCTATGGAATATTTCTTTGATAACTTCATTTAGTTGATCGTAATTTGCTCATTTCTATGTTATGGTTGTTTTTACGAACGTTTCGATTTAGAAAAACCTAGAAAGTTGACATAATCTCTGGTTGAAATCTCAACAAAGTATTTTTATACTCTATGTACTCTCTATTTCTATACTATTTAAGAGTATACTCTTTTTTTCTATGGTCAAAATGTTCCTTACAAGGTGGGGGGGCCTTAAAGCGGAAACCGGAAATACTACACGTAGATATAAGGAGTGACGTCATTATTTACGATTTTAAAATGAATACTATTTTAAACATTTTTTATTTATTTTTGCATGCGTTTTTGAGATATTTCATCCTACTTTAAAATTTTTAAATATTCACGTGTACACGAAAACATTTTTAAAATTTAATTCCGGGTTGGGCTGGAATTCCTCATTGTAACTTCAAAAATATATTTCGGACTTTTATTATTAGGCATTCAATATACGGAATGGTTGTATGTGTTAAATAGATAAAGTTTTACACATCAAAAATAAAAAGGGCTAACCTTATTTCAAATAAATTAAAAATAAAACCGTGGATATCAGTGGCCTCCTCGCTAAAACAGAGTCAAAACGTTCCTCTTACGCTCAATAAGCCCCTTGGAGGGGATGAACGTACTAGAGAAAATGAGAAATATCTTTTGTATAATAATATTTGATTTCACCAAAGATAAAAAGCGCGGAAGGGCGGTCTGCAAGTTTCAAAGAAAGAATAATAATTTCAAACTGCCTCGAGATAAAAGCATTTCTCACAAACTTCTCTTTTACGAGTAAAATTAAAAAGTTTACGCTTAATACGAAGCGATGTGAAACGGAAGTTGTGATATAAAATGTTTAAAGCAACCATCATATTATCATTATCATCCCTCGTACTAAAAACAAGGTGAAATTGCATGTTACTGAGTTGCTCGTAATTATATTCCGCAACATCTTTATTAATTTATTCGAGTTTTCTCTCACTACGCACCTTGCAACACTTTTTAAAATTTTTTTGTTTATTTATATTTTTTTGTGCATCAAAAATAACGAAAATAATCTAACATATAGAATAATTGTTTAATTTTGCAATACGCTCAAGGGGCATTTACAAAAAGAATGCAGATATATACTATATTTAACTGTTATTGTAACTATGTAAAAAAATCAACACCATATATTTTTTTAAGGCAAGTATAAACCAAAAAATTTTGCTGTAATGCAAAATCATAAGTAAAACGTAAACTAATAAAAAAAAAAAAATATGGACATGAAAAAAAATAAAAAAAGGCACTAGGTATTATAAAGTAAATCAGAAAAATATTCTGAAATAAAAAGCAAATTGTACATATGTTTTTAAATATTCAAAAATGATTTTTAGATTTCAATATTTAAAATATATAATTAAATTTTCATGACCGTAAGTGTACTGGATTAAAATAAATTGAAAAAGTATTTGAAAAATATTTCAGAAAGAGTAAAAAATAAAAAATAACCAAATACACATCAAAAACAGAGAAAAAAATGCGAGAATTTTTTATACACTCATTAGTTAATATTTTTAAAATATTAAACACTCATTATTTAACTAAATGAAATAATTCATTATATCTTTTATTGCTTTTCTTCCTTTTCTTTATTTCCTCGTTATATAAACTAAGACCTCTTTTACACGGGGATACGTTCCACACAGTACCGTGTAAAAAAATACCTTTTAAAATGCTGAATGAAATATCTTGTATGAAATTTAATTAAAAAAATAAAAAGGGTTTTTATTGTATTTTTTTTCTTTAAAATAACAAAACACTAAGATAAAATCGAGACAAAGATTATTCGCTGTCATTACAAATATTAAATGCATAGTAAAATAGCGATGTAGGGCATTCCAACAACGAAGTCGGACGAATAATACAGTATGCATTGTTTAATTCATGTTTAAAATAATATTGTTTTAATTTTTATGCAGTAAACAAGACATCTGTATATTTTGATGTTTTGTTTGATTATTTAATAAAGTATAAACTGTTTTTCCGTACATAATATATAACTTGAATGCATCTCTATACACCGTATCTTAATTATTATTACGACTACGCATTTGTCTTTTTTTTTTAATTTTAATAATTCTTTTTTTTATTTTTAAAATGTGTTTTATTTGTAACTACATTCCTATGCATAGTACATTCATTTTTTTTTTTTTTTTACGTAATGAATTTTCTATTTTTGGATTGTTATTTTTATTATTGTTATTTTTATAATATTTATGTGATTATTATTTATTTTAAGTTACGTAGTATATTTTCTTCGTGGTTATTATTATGGCTTAACACGGACACAGTCTTTAAATTATTGAATGCGCAAACAAACGTAATTAAAAATAAATTAAATATGTCCTCATTCCAAGATACTTGTCCTTTGGTGCATTTAGATAAGACTTAGTTATTTGGGTAGGTAGGAAGAAATTGCTTTAAGGCAATATGCCCGCACTTATATGTTTGTATATTGTAAAAAAATATCTATTGTAACGTAGAAAGAATGCACAAATAAATTGGCTTGCTCACAGTAAGGCAACTAATTAAATATTATGTAGCAATTTTTATACATAAAATAATTAAGGGGATGAATAAAATAAAAACAATAATACAATTTAACCAACAATGTCAAACAAGGGGTATAAAAAAAGATAAGATTACAAATGAGGAGAAAAACAGAATCTCAAAACTCATTGTACAAGGGATTGTAGCTGTACAATTAGTTACCTGAAGAATTAAAGGGAATAGAAAAAAAATATATATTTTAAATTAATTTGAAAAAATATGTTATTAAAAATTGTAATATTATTAAAAGTTTAGATTAGATCTTAAGATGTTACGAACTAACTTAATAAAGCATAAATAAATATATATCAAGATAATTTAATCGTTTCAACGCCATTTCTGACACTTTCAAATACTGCAGTAAGAACGCATTAAAAAAAAATTCGTCTGCCTTCCTAGAAATTTAACTCAGAGCTCCGAGCATCGTAGACGAACACTCTAAGCAGCCCATAATCCAAAATATTAAATGCTTTAAAAAAATATGTCCTGAAAATACAATTTGAAAAAACACCCACAATTTCTTAAAGAAAATACTCCCTACTCACACTATAATTTCACGGGCTATACATTAACTGTGAGTGTGTTATTTTAACATACCAGTTTGACGATTTCGCGAGAGCGGTAAAATCGGTTATTGGTTGTCTTGGAGCGTCACCCCGCCATTATTTAAAAACAATATTTTTTAATACTACTAATAGGATGGATGATTTGAATTTTATTACAATAATCTTAAAATTAAAGTTCTGCTGAATTGTAAGCATGCAACTCGTCAACAGGTTATTTTTATTGTTTCAACTGTTTCATGTTTAACATACATCAATAATAATTGTATTCGAAAAACATTACATATTATACTAAATGTTATATTCCATTATTTCATTACAAATTAAGACTATTATTAATACAAAAAACATAATGAATATGGATGTACGATTGAAACATAGGCTGAATGGTGAATATTACGCAGGGTGCAAGGTGGCCACTTAAACCAGCCAATGACAGAACATAAGCAAATTTAATGCCTTGACTTCTATATTTTATTCTATAAAGTGTTATTCATCTCTATTGTAATGTATTTAATTACAGAGCTTTAATTTGAATAAATAGACATATTACAACAGAGATAAGGAACATTTAAGCGAAGGTAATATGGAAGTCTAGGCATTCATTTCACCTACATACTAGAAATAATTCGATTAGATGAATCTCACCCGCATAAATAAAGGTTTCAGCTCTTTAACTTTACAAATATCAACAGATGAAAGAATTGAAGGAATATTGATGTTCGAGTATTGACAGAATGGTGAATGTTACACAGTGTGTAAAGTGGCCACTTAAACCAGCCATTGACAGGTCATAAGACCTGTAGATGCCTAGACTTCTATATTACCTTCTCTTAAATGTTCTTTATCTCTGTTGTAATATGTTATTATATTAATTATGTTATTACAAATTAAAACTATCATTAATGCAAAAAACAGAATTAATATAGATGTTCAAACATAGGCTAAATGGTGAATGTTACGCAGGGTGCAAGGTGGCTACTTAAACCAGCCAATGACAGGACATAAGCAATTTTAATACCTAAACTTCTATATTTTATTCTATAAAATGTTCGTCTCTATTGTAATGTATTCAATTACAGAGCTTAAATTTGAATAAATAGCTTTAAAAAAAAATCCAGAAAATGTTACAATTTATAAACACCTGCCTTAAATTTAAAATAAAAATTATTCCCACAAATTTCAAACTCTTAAAAGATTACTTAATTAAGAAATTGCCCTTTAAAATGGTTAACAAGCGAATCTTTCCTCAGCAAGAACACTCAGAGATAATTAATTATCAAAATTCTTTAACAATAAGAGTTTGATGTTCATTTGCAGTATAAAAAAGTCTTTATAATACTTAAAGGGGGGAGAAATTAAAAGGTCTTTTGACGGCAAACTGTATTCATAAAAACGAAATATCATTTTCTAATATTCGAAGCATTAGCATAGGCTTTGTGGAATATGATCAAAACTTATATTTCAAATGCGAAAGTGAGTTTCGTTTGTTTGTCTGCCCTTCACGTCTCAACGGAGCGACCAGTCGAGTTATTTTTTGTACAGTGATAGCCGGGAGATAGGAAGTAAAATAGGCCACTTAATTTTCATCCCGAAAATTAAAAAAAGCTCTCTTAGAAATAATCAAATACAGTAAAAATGAGCAATATTATTTTAAAATGAGAAGGCTGTCAAAAATAATCAATATGTATCTACAAATTTCATATTTGAAGCATTAATCAATTTGTAATGATTGTTTTTCAATCTACATACATTGAAAAAACTAAAAGAAACTTTAATATTAGAGTAAAAGAACATTCAAGGTGCCTTAATAATTTTTAAAAATCTGAATTCGCTAACCATATGATAGAAAAAAATCATGATTTTAATTGATACTGGATTAAAAGTTCTTATCTTAAAATTAGAAAACTTGGAAATCTTAGAAATTATAAAGCGATTCATAATTAGAAAAAAAAATCAAATAAACAATATTTCCTTTGGTTCATTCCTGTCTAGTGTTGAGCGTATCCATCTCACAATACCATCCTTACAAGACAAAAATATTTTATTTATTAGTTTCATACACAACATAATACTGGTAAAACAAAAAAGGATAGAATTTATTAGTTAAGTCTACTTTGATAAAGAAGCTTATACAGCCTCCAAACATTTAGACAAATTAAAAATATTGTTAGTTAACGTTACATTTCATATAAAAAAATATTGATACAATTTTTATTTTTTTAAATTGATTAACATATTTCAGGCCTTTAATTTTTTTTAGAGGTTCGGATAGCTCATCGTATTATGTTTAACTCTTATAGAAAGAGTTTTGATGCATCCTCTCTGAAATCCAAAATTATAGATTAAAAAAAAACACTTTTTACCTTTGCCTTCATAAAAAATGCCTTCTTTAGGGTGGTTTATATGATTTGTTTATATAACATGATAAAAATTTCAGCTCTTTTACTTCACAAGAGTCAACAGATGGAAGAGTTGAGATTGAGTTGTCATTGGTTGCTTAAGTGGCCACTTTACACACTGTGTAACATTCACCATTTTGCCTATGTTTGAACATCCATATTTCTTTAATTCTTCCAAAACCAACTGGTTCAAGGAGAAGTTTAAAAATTGGAAAATTGTTTTCAGGCGTTGCCTAGTATGTGAAATAATTCAGTCAGATGAATGTATTCACAGCAATAAAGGTTTCAGCTCTTTAACTTTGAAGAAATATCGATGTTCAAACACAGGCAGAATGGTGAATGTTACACAGTGTGTAAAGTGGCCACTTAAACCAGCCAATGACAGCTTATAAGCCCTGTAAATACCTAGACTCCCATATTCCCCTTTTCAAAAATGTTTTCCCTCTCTGTTGCAACAAGTTTCAATATAATATTTTTTTAATTGATTAATCTTGCCATAAGCCTGGTTATAATGAATGCAAATAATTAATAAATTATGCTCATTCTCCACATTTCATCTTGTTTTGTTACTTTTGATATTTTATTTAGTAATCAAATCAATAAATATAACAACAGTTGCTGTAATATTATTGATTTTGGTTAATTAATTTCTCATACCTCTTGGTTCTATAAAAACTAGTTGCACCAAAAAACGTTGAGTTAAAAAAAAAGTTTAATAACAAATTGTGGCTTTTATTCAAAATAGGCGAAATTGGTTGAATCAAAAATATAAGATGAACAATTCATTTTGCTCATTTTTACAACAAAAAAAAAAACAGTTTAACTTTACATTTTTTAACATAGCTTTAATGGGTGGCTTTATCTTACTTTCTTCATGCAATCCATTTGCCTATTTTGTCAACTTTAAAGGATAACTTTAAAAGATATCGTACCAAAATACTCGCAGGCAAGTAACTTAAACCCGAGATAAATTTTGCTTTTATTTAAGTATGATTAAGATTCATTTGGAGAGGCTAAACTACATCAAATACTTTACATGCTATAAAACACACGTTTACTTCTTCCGATTTTTTTTTTCTGTTAATAAAAAAATATATTCAGGTCTGTCTATCTTGGTTAAACGCCTCAAGGGTTAAATCTAGTAGGTACAGTGCGTTTGGATGCTTAATGGCCTATATTAATATGTTAGTGCCTGTCGTTGAACTGAGTAAACACACAATTTTGGTTGTGTGAGGGCGCACAGTGTAACTTTTATTTGAAATTTTTCTATTACGCACGCATTAACAAAGGCCATTAAATATTTGAATGGGCAGACTGAAAGTATTTAGAAAAAGCACCTTTAGCAATTAATTTGTTTATTTATTAATTAGATTAATTTAATTAAGATAATTTAGATAACTGTAGTAAGATTGTGTGATTTGAGTGGATTTTGAATTTTATTTGTCATATTATGGACACGAAAATGGAAAACACATATATTATTCTAAATGTCTGCAATGCAATCTAAAAATTAACTCCAAAATGTTATTTCAAGCCACCTATATCAATTTTTTTTTTTACTTTTCTTTTTCTCTTACTTAAAAAATGCTCAAACTGAAACAAATTAGGAAAATAATATCAGACTTCATATACGTTGTCATCTTAAAACCAAAGAAGTTTAATCTATATATATATATCTATAGATACACAAATAAAATTTGTAAGTAGGTATAATAGATACGATAGATAAATATTTCTAAGTAGTGGTTAATGAGTAGAAAATGACAAAAAAAAAATTGTAATAAGATCACCAAAATAAAACGTGATGTTTCTTGAACCCGGATGTTATGTGCTGATAATTGACCACTTAAAAAGAATCTACTAGTCTTTTGTGATGTAGAAAGTAACACTTTTTTTTATTCTTTAAAAAAACTCAATTTATTAGAGAATCAACGCTGACGTGGGAATCGAACCCAGAACGTGCAGAAAAGTGCTATACTTACAATAATACGCAAATAGTAATTTAGATTTTGTTAGTTATGTGTAGTTTGGATTAAAAATAGAAAGAAAAGTATGGTTAAATTGGCTTGACCTTTGTATAGTTAATAAAAACACTGTTTTATTTTGTTTCGCTTTGATTTTTATTTAATTAACAGCTTAAGGGCTATGATTTTTTTTAGTATAATAATACCCAAAGAAGAAGGAATAGCTGTTAAAAAAAATATCAAATTAGACTACTCTAAGAACGATGACAGTAAGTCAGTTTTGGTTATTTCGCCGATGGGGCATGTCATATAATTATATTATGTTAACAATGTTTGATTATGTCCAAATGCTTGCAGACTGGCTGGAGAATGGTGAATGGTGAATGTTACACAGTGTGTAAAGTGGCCACTTAAACCAGCCAATGACAGGTCATAAGCCCTGTAAATGCCTAGAATTCCATATTCCCTTCTCGAAAACTTTTTCCCTCTCTGTTGAAATAAATTTAAATATTATGTTAAGTTTACTGAATTAAAAAAGATCTAATATTTTTTTTATATCTCCGTCTAATAATACTGAAGAAATTCATGCATTTATTGTGCACTTTGCTATTTGTCTAAACCAAACTGATTTACTGCTATCTCCTTCAGAGCAAGCAAAGTGGGAACAAAAATTGGGTGTTTTTATTATTATGCATAAAATGGAGTTTATAACGTTATTTATTCACCACTTCAATAAACCAAAAATTTTGTTCAAGTTGGGCATATAAACCTTTCTGATTTCATAAATACTTTAAATGAAATAAAAAGACATGCAGTCAAAACTACTTATTTATTTGAAGGCACATAATATATGTATAAAGCGGTTTTATTTACAATGAATTTAACAATAATGTTAGCTTTCCAAATGGACACACGTGTCTATATCCACTGACGAAGTATAATTTGGATGGTTCTATGACTGGAAGTCATATTCCGCAGAAAAACGTTAAGTAATAGCAGCCTAGTTTGTCAATGGCTCAGGAACAAAAGGAGTGCGTTTTTGCTTTGAAATAGCCTTAAAAGTGGATATTGAGAATAAATTAAGTGCTAAACTTCATATTTTCTTGATTAACTCTTCCTTTTTAAAGGCACGCAAATCTTTTATTCTTACTTTAAACTGCAAATTGCAAATATTAACGAAACTTTATGGGTTTTGATAATAAAATTTTCATTTTTGATTAACTGTTCCACTTTGAGCGCACTGTGTTCTCGGGAGAACTTTTGTGTTTACTAGAAATTACAAGTTACATACATTAACGCATCAAATGTATACATTTTGCCTCCTTCTAACCCTTGGAATAACCTTCTGATATCGGAATTGTTTATATGCCCACCCTTAGAATATCCAAACTAACCTTTGACGTGTTTTCCACTCTCGTGTCTCGGTGTCCCCGTGTGTGTCCTGCGAGTTGAGAGTGACCGGGTTGTTGTGTCTCTGGCAGGTCACAGCGGTGTTAACCAACTGGGCGGGGTGTTTGTAGGGGGCAGGCCGCTGCCGGACTCCACGCGGCAGAAGATCGTGGAGCTGGCGCACTCGGGGGCGAGGCCTTGCGACATCTCGCGCATCCTGCAGGTGTCCAATGGCTGCGTCTCCAAGATCCTGGGGAGGTGAGTGTAACTGCCAGTTTATTTTATCATTTTTGTTGCATAAATCAATTGAATCATCAACCAGACCTTACATAACCGTGAAGGTATTCTATCATTGTCATATGATGTCCCTAACCTTAAGAATATATCATTTTCTGTTCTATAATCAATCTAATCTTACCCTTTGGAAATTTATTGTAACAAAGGGTTGTTTTTTAATTTAATTTTTTTAAATTTAATTTTTATTTTTCTTTATCTTCTTAATTCATTTTTATTTTTTCTCCTTTCTTAGTGTAAAATGCATTTCTGTCTTCATATTTAAAAATGCACTTCTGTTCTTTTCACTTTTATACTAATATGTAAAGATGATATTTTTGATTTTTTTTTTCTTCTAAAAATCATTTATATATTTTTCGCTACTTCTTTGTATAATACATGTCTGTCTTTATTTGTGTAAAACATGTAAAAGCCTAAAAGGCGTTTAAATAAATAAATATAATAATTTGAAAAAATAAAAAACATTTTTGAGAAGGAAATATGAAAGTATCGAAATCCACTACAGGATCTGCTCTAGTGCAGTATTTTTTTTCGATTTCGCACGTTTCCCGTATAAAGTCATTTCTGATCCAGTCGCTCATCGTATTTCCGGTAATCAATCTGAGTAGCCTCATCTCTGATGTTCTCAGCAGGTTCCTTGTTCTTGCTGTGCCCGTTCATATTTCTACAGCATGTGCCATGGGTCTCACACATATCATAAAAGAATAACGTTTGAAGTGTAAACATCATACATCATTGTCTCTGTTTTAAAATTAGTAAAAATAGTGGTAGGGAACTCAAAAGTGATCTTCATAGTGATTTCTAAATCGGTTGTCAGAATAAGCAATTAGTTTTTTGTGAAGTGATCCAGTTGTGATATTAAAAACATTTAAAACTTTTGATTTTGTTAACAAAATATATTGTTGTTAAGAAGAAATCTAGCTCTCTGATTGGTCATATTGAATTATCTCCATTGGCCGGCCATGAGGTCATTTGTTATTTTCGGCTTGTCTAATTGGTAAGTATTTATTTGTCATTATTAAAAGCTTATTTGTAACATTTATAAAATATAAAAATATATTAGCAATGCCAAGCTACTGCAGCAAGTGTAATGAATTATCGCAACAGGATAAACTCATAAAATGCGATGGATGCAGTGATAAAATTTGCATTAATTGTTCTGAACTTAATGCTCTTGTTCTATTGTAAGATCACAGCTGGAGTATGATCTGCAGTTTGGAGTCCTGTTTGCGATTTTCTTTTATTTATCTTTCTTTTATAAAGGTAAATATTTATATTTGTTTCAGATGTAATATTTATTTTTTTAAATATTAATAATTATGCTGTTCTCTTTTCACTGGTTTTATTGTAATGAGGAATTCCAGCCCAACCCGGAATTAAATTTTAAACATGTTTTCGTGTATACTTGAATATTTAAAAAATTTGGAGTAGGATGAAATATCTCAAAAACGCACAAAAAATAAATAAAAAATGTTAAAAATAGTATTCATTTTAAAATCGTAAATAATGACGTCACTCCTTATATCTACGTGTAGTATTTCCGGATTCCGTTTTGACCATAGAAAAAAAAAGGAGTATAATTTGTGATTGAAAAGTTTTGACATTTCAACAGCGTTGCCAGATCCACGTTCGTAAAAACAACCATAACGTAGAAATGAGCAAATTACGATCAACTAAATGAAGTTATCAAAGCAATATTCCATAGATTCTTGTCAGTTTTGTTATTGGCTGGAGAAATTCAACTTACCGCGGTCAGTGAAAGTAAGAACGCCAACCGTTTCATGACGTCACTACTGAAAAGTGACAAACTGATAACAGTCATTTGGCGCGGTATTTGATAAATGTAACTTTTAAAAATCATATCTTTGTAAATAACGCACAACAAAATAATATATAAATCTTTATATTTTTGCTTAGTTAAATAGTATGCTAATAGAAAAAAAAATTTAGAAAACAGTGGAATTCCTCATTATGTAAAAGGTTCGTGGAACCGTAAATAAATAAATAAATATCTTATAAATATATTCTTCGCGATTCGCAAGTCTCGATTTTACCATTTATGTATCAATTGGCTTTATTAATTTCACTGGTGTTATATCATAGACGTTAAATTTATAAACGTAAACGATGCACCAAAGAGCAACGATATTATATTGAGACACTATCAGAGGGAACAAAATATCGAGTAGATATTCTTTTTACCGACTCGCACATTGTTCTCAATCGGCGACGGAGTATAGAGTTTGTCGACAGTGAAACGCGATACGGGTCCATTGAGTGAAGTCACTCTGACATATCGAAACCCATCTCAAAGTTGACTTATTTCACTTTTCTGGTTGGCCGACTTTAAATCCATTCGATTTCTTAACAAGAATGAGGTAGTATTTAATTAACAGGTAAGAAAGTTGTTTTAATTTATTAAATTATCAATCTCACTTAAAACTAGTTCCCGTTGTGCGGTCATATTGCGGAAAGATGAGTCGATTATGTAACGATTTTTCGTCGCTCGAAAATTGGCATTCGAAATATTTTGTGAGATGTCAAATTCTTATATCAATCGTTTTCTTCTTCTTATGATGTCAGGAGGATAGGTTGGCAATTTTTGCTTTGTCCGCAGCCACTCTAAAGAAGGGATTAGAGCTACAGTGAAACCACTTTCATAAGTTTTTTAAGCCAGGAGATACGTGTTTTTCCTTCACAACGCTTACCTTAAACTTTCTCTTGTAAAATTATTAAAGGAATAGTTCCAAGATATTTTCAAAATAAACTTAAAAATAATGAGTTCTTTCATAATTATGCAACAAGAGGATCTAAAAATATAAGACTGGAAAAGGAATCAAAAGCTATGTCTCAGAACTGCCTTATGTACAAGGGAATACAATTATTTGAGGAAATGCCAAAAAGCATAAAAAATAAAATAAATGTCAATACATTTAAAATTAAATGTTAAAAGTATATTTGTGAAAAATATTAGGTAATATATAGTGTAAATGGTGAATATAATTAGTAAAAATGTTCATATGAAACAGTGAATATTATAAATTAGGATATTAATAGTATAATAGTGATAAATAATGTGCGAATAAGTACAAATGTAAATATATAAAAAACTATGTTAATCATAGAACTAAATAAAATAAATAATTATAAAAAAATGATGCGGACCATTTCACGCTTCTCTTACTGCATAAAATGTCCAAAGTACTAATTTCTTTTCTTTATTATTGTATTGATTATAAAAATTTACTCACTACTTTTACAAAATACCACAGCCCATATACAGTTAAATTTTACAACCTATCTAATATATATTGTTAAAAACCATGCCGGTCTAAAGATGTCGAAAGTATTTTGTTGATAATTTCATTTACCTTTCCGATAATGGTCCATCATTTTGCTCTTCTCGGGAGAGGACACTTTCCATTTCTTAGCATACCACATCATTTTTTGCAATTCTACTCTGTTCAAGGTGCCAGATTTTAGAATGAGCTACCTCTTCTTATAAAAAATGCACCTTTCCTTAGCCACTTTTAAGAAACGTTTGAAACATTATAATTTGTATATCCTTACATCACTAATCTTTTCATTACTGGGTCCTCTTCTTGGCTCCTTCCAAACTGATTACCTAATCCCACATCCCTCATCAATTACTATTAATCACCAAAGTATTTTTACCAATAAGTTTTTATGTGAACAAACCTGCCTTGAATACAGCATATTTATTTTTTACAGGATCAGCTAACGCTTTTCAGCGACATTTAAACATTAATTTGATATTTTTTTTACGTATTGGAGGTGCGAAAAATATTGTGATTATGCATGTAGCGTAGTACTTATCTAATTTTCTTGATTTTTTAATTAGAGCTAAAAGTTATTTGTAATAATTATAGTAAATACTTAGCTAAGAGTAAATACCAATATCGCTCGATTGGTTCATGACGTGTAATAAATACAACAATAATACAGTGTGACAAGCTGTCATCGGCAAATCAAGTGATGTGGTTTCCCGCCACACGCCAAAGCGTGGAATGTTGCCAGCACTACGATAAAATAATATTACAATAGGCAAGGTAGGTACTTACTCAACCTCCCAAGCCAATAGAGTAGGTACCGTTCTTCATACCTGCGTTTCTCAAAATTTTATTACACAACTTTTCAAGGCACTGGCATTTGAATATAATATGCAATGTCTAGTTTTATTACAGATTTTCTTTATTTTCTTTTTACTTAAAGTTTTTTGCGACACAAGTCCTGGCTTCAAGGACCTTTATTAAAAGCTTTAAAAAGCCTCTTTAAAGGACATCAGCCTGAAGATTGTCTTCAATCTCACAAGTGATAGCAGTAGTATAATAGTATATGAAAGCAGATTGGTTTAGTGGATTTGGCAGCTCGAAATCCATGTTATTGATGTATTTATACAGAACAGAGGTAAGGATACATAATTCAAAGTTATATGTAAGTAAATTAACTAAAGTTATTTTTATCTTAAGGATCATTATCAACAAATTTTCTTTGGGTTAACTAATGAATTGATATAATGCTATTTTAATGGGTTTAAGTATTTTATTTTATTTTTGGTGTACCATAATGATTTATGAAAAACAAAGGGTAAAAAGTCATTAGTAAAATTCTACGTCGGGTTTATTTTTTAATCTGTTAATTTCGAGAATTTTTTTAATCTGTTAATTCTCTTTTCTTTTTAATCGATTAAAAAAAATTGGCCTGATACATGAAGATTTCCAAGAATTAGGAATGTGCTAAAAGAAATAGACATAAACAAGATCAAAATGGGTGTGGACTGTGGACAGTAGATATTTGCATTAACTTATCAATAATTCCGGAACACCATATGGACTATTACATTTTTTCCTGTTTAATTTGTTTAAACAATAAAATACTTCACAAATAAATATTTCACATTTACTAAAATCGAAAGTATTGATATAATTCAGGGACAAGTTAATTGGATCATAGGAAATATTGTTTTTAGAGTATCTATACAAAAGAGAAATTATCAACAAAAGATCTACAATATCGTAGTTATTAGTAATGTGAGTAGCATTAGATAGCATGCTTGAAAGAAAATCACTTTACGATCATTTTTTTTCGACAAATTGCTAGAAATCTTTGGGATTATGGGTTAATATTTGTTCCGTATTTTTAATAAATGTCTCGTAATTTTTGCCATATTTGGTTTTGCACAATTCTCTTAGAAAATTGACAATAGTGAGATAAATTACTTGTCTTTTTATATAGCTTGTGAATTCTTTTTATGTTTTTTTTTTTAAGTTTTATTTATTTTAACAAATAAATAACATACATTATTGAATTTTTGTTCCCGCAAAGCTGAATTTTGTCTGTGGGTTACATTTTTTTTTTTTTTAATTCATAAATGGTAAGTACATAGTTTAATAATAAATTTAAAATATAATATATTAAAAAATATAATACACTTAAGTTTCACTTTCTGTTTTTAAAAAGTTTTTGACTATATTTTTAAATAAATTTAGTTTTTTTTCTCACGATTTAAATATCAATTGTTTCAGTTCAAACTGAATCGTGCGTTGGAAAGATTTCGGTTTAAATAAAAAGCAAAAAAATATTAGTAAAAATCACTTTAATATTTTTGTTTACGGTTTAAAAAAAATACTAGAATATTTTAGTCTATGGTAAAAAAATATTATTGGCTATGGCAATGTTATTGTTTTGATTTAAAATTAGACCAATGAGAATAAACGTCAAATCACTTTACTAGCACCTAAAAAAATACAACAATAAAATCAGCAGTCATTCAAAGTGGTTTACATAACTTATTATGGTGGTTTTAAAGTAAACCAAGTCTTGCGAACTCTGTCACTAATCACTTATATTGATCTATTACTTTATATTTTTAGATTGATTGAAACTTATCGAGAGATAGTAATGGATAGTTTAGTGTAAGAAAATTATAGATTAACTGATTTACACTGTAATCGGAAACAAGGTAATATTATATATCTCTTATTCCCAATTAAAATATAATTCTTCTGTAATTTTTAAATAATCGGGATAATATCTATCTGAACTGTTAATTTTTATAAATTTTCTTGTCTTACGTGGACTTGTAAGTTGTAAGATTTATGTTTTTAGTTTCACAATAATTGGAATACTGTAAAAGCACTCCCTCCACATACCTGAATACCATTTTAAAAACCAAGGGTCTTCTTACGGATTCGCTGGCATTAAAAATATTTTTTATTGTTAACAAGCGAGTTACTCTTGAACGTTTCAATTTTTAAATTGAATTTAACTCTAGCGCTTTCATTTTCCTTGAGTTCCATTGAGCTTAGGGAATTGTATGGAATTCTTATGTCGGATATTGGCATTTTTGTTTATAATCACTTTGAAATTACACGAATGGAACCAAAACGTGTGTTTACTTAGTTATATGAAATTCAGTTGCGAAAATCCATCAATCCAATAATCATAACATTAACATTCAATTCACCACCCTCAGGCTGCGACTTTAATTTATACAATGGTAATTTAGATCTGTTTTATACCTAGCAATAAGTATTCTAGTCCTGTGTTCCGGAAAAAATCTAATGATATTTTAATGCATGATTAGTTTTTTTAATCCCATGTTATTTCTTTAAAATACTTATCCATGCAAAGGCGCTAAGGGCATTTATAAATAAATGAACGCTTTTTTGAGAAATTCTTCTTCTTCTCTGTCTTCTTGTAGATCAGATGATCTGTAAGACTTAGACTACTCAGTCTCCCGCGATGAAACCCAACTATTCATCCATCACTTAGGGGGTCCTTCAGGTGGGCGCCTTGCGGAAGGCGAAATTTAGTTTTCGTGGTCACCAGTCTATCCCTGCTCATTTTGTTTTTGTGGTCTCTCCAGAATCTTCTACGGGATCTGCTCCTGTGCACTATATCTACGATTGCGCACGTTTCCCGTATAAAGTTATTTCTAACCCAGTCGCGCAGAGTGTTTCTCAAAAACACATTTATGTTTTTTGCAAGACATGTAGAATAGGGTTGGCCGATAATTTTTTTTTTCGAATTTTTAAATGAACGGGGTCTAAAAAGTTGCCTTTTGGGTTACTCAGAGTGCTAAAAATATTAAAAAAAATAATTAATACTATTTTTGGCCCTTAACCAGTGCTTGAAGTTTTCGAAAAAGTCGATTTTTTGTGCTAAACCAGCTGTCATTTCGTATTTAGGTAAGAAAACCAGTCCAATTTAATTTTATAATGTGCATTAAACCTTAAGCGTCTAAGGGCGCGAATGGCACGTTGCTTTGTAATAAATTGGTAGCATTGTTTTATTTAATAAGCCATTGTTTTCGCCAGGCGCTCAACGGAATCAGTTCCGCGGAGTGTAAACTTTTTGCTTTTCGGTTGTTATTAAACGTTTTTGAGTTTGTAATGTGAATTTTATCAGTATAGATAATCAACACATTGTTAAGACAGTAATAAACTCTAAACCTTGGTTAAGGGCCAAAAGTAGTATGAAATTTTTTTTTAAATAATTTTTACATTCAATGTGATCCAAAATGCAAATTTTAGACCCCTTTCACTTTGATGTCTAAAAAAATAAAAAAAACTTCATTCATCATCGGCCCACTCTAATGCAGAAGTCAAAAAAGCTTACTGCAATGCAAAATCAAAAGTAAAACTTTGCGTAATAAAAAAAGATAAAAATATGGATATAATATAACATCAATAGTAAAATTGAAAAGCAAATTCTAAATTTCAAAAAATATTTTCTTTAAATGATTAACTGATAATGATGAACTGATCGATACAAATACGTATTTCAATAAAGAGGTTCATCGTTTTTTGTTTTTTTTTTTAAATGTAGACTTTTAAACTAAGCCTTAAAAAAACATTTTTATTTTATTTTATCGTAGTATCATCGCCGTGATTTTGGTTTATTGTGAAATTTGGTAATTTAAAAATTACTCCACCGTGACGTCACCAGTTCAAGTCGTCGAGGTTTTCTGACATTTAATAGGAGAACCCCGTACCTGTCAAAACACTCTAAACATTAACGTGTTTACCCGGAAACCGAAAATCTATCGCAATCTCAGAGCAAAAATTCTTTAGAGAAGCCCTTAAAATAAATTGCATAGAAAAAAGCGTTCCAAATTTTTGATTTGGGATTAGTTTGGTTTGTAGTTTAACAGCAAACGTGTAAGGGATGGTTTCGGTTAGCGCTTACAATTCTCAACCCAAATACTTACGGCTCGTTGTATTGCTGTAATTTGTAGCTAACTTTGTGGTCAAAGGCGACTCTATTAGGTTATTACTCTAGGATCACAAAGCTATAATTGATTAGTTACTGTTAACACGTGACATTTTGATTATTTTGTTCATAGATTATGGAGAAACTTCGCCTTATAATCAAATGCTTTTATAATTACCGCGTGTAAGAAAAACATTAAACATTCTTATAAATTACTGAAATTCCGCATTTTGGTCTTGGACACAAAGTTTGAGGATCGTCAGGCTCTACCTTCGATACATTACCGGGTGGGCGACAGGTCAATCGTATTTTTCCTTTGGCTAACATGTCCGTGAAAACGGGTCTTATGTACCGAAACGCACTCCTAACCGTATCATATATCGGGACTGGAGTTACAACCAACAAGATACACTCACTATGGGAGTTCTATACTATACATTCCTAGGCTGGAATCGAGCCGGCTACGGCTTATCTCTATAATGAGATGGTAATTAAATCTTTTTGATTTTATCAACAGTAAAATATAGTAAAAATAATTATACGATAACTTTTATTTGAATATCCATACTACCATTATAGTATAAATGTAAAAGTTTGGTTGTCTGTTGGTTTGTGTTTCTTTCACGTCGCAACAGATCGACGGGATTTTAACATAGGGATAGACGAAGAGTTAATTATTAGAAGCAAACTTACCAATCTCCATTGAAGGAGTTACTGAGATAGTTGCGAAAAACTTTTAAAAAATAATTGTGAGATTTCTAATTATGCTTCACCAACTCAATGGAGAATGCTTAGTTGGCGGTGTCAAGTTGTATGATCGAAATCTGTTTTGCAAGATTAAGATACGGTTTTGAATTACGCTATTTTTTAGGTCAGTAGGTTTTTATGTATATTTTATTTTGGCAATTTATTTTCCGTTTTTGCTGAAAATTTGCTTTCAAAATAAGTTTGCTTCTAATTCCCTCAAGTGTTATAGGCTACTTGCCAAAAAGGGCACTAAAAAACAATTAAATATAGCAACATTTTACAACAGAGATGAAGAACATTTAAGAGAAGGTAATATAGAAGTGTAGGCATCTACAGGGCTTATGACCTGCCAATGGCTGGTTTAAGAGGCCACTTTACACACTGTGTAACATTCACCATTTTGCCTATATTTGAAAATCTATATTCCTTCAATTCTTTCATCTGTTAATGTTTGTGAAGTTAAAGAGCTGAAATCATCTCTGTTGTAAAATGTTAATATAAACAGCTCCCCAGGGAGTTGAATCCAGTCCTTGTCTACAAAAATTTGGACAAACTCAAAATATTGTTAAATATAGCAAGAATGAGTACATTATTTGCAAATCAGCAGGCGTTAAGATGGGTTGTCAAAAATAATTAACTCAATAATAATTCTAAATACGAGTATCTATGATTGACATGCTTCATATAAAATGATTCTTATTTTATTTTTTACATTTATATGTATATTTATGCAAAAATCGTAAAATTCAAGTCCTGTTGAATTGTAAGCATACAATTCGTCGGCTGGTTTTTTTTTAACGTTTTATACTCAATCTAAATTAATAACTGACTCGCCTACAGTCTGCATTAAATGCCGCGGCGAGACTATTTTTTAAATCTCTAAGTTTAGTCATATCATGTATATATCACTGCACAACTCTGCTCCGGAATATCTAAGGGTCTAATTTATTTTTATATATCGAGCTGAACATCTGTTCGATAATAATTTTGCTCCATAAAATACCCTTAACTGGTAAAACATTTAATTTATTAAACATGAATAAAGTATAATGTCTCTGATTGTATACATAATTGGGTGCAATCAATTTGACAAGTGCATTTTGAACATCATAATTAATTTTAAAATTCGCCACTAGGGTATAAACTTTTCGATAAAATTTAAAGCAAAAAGTCAGCTGAACGTATTATATCAAAATTGTATTTTAGCTAAAGTTTAAATGGTGATAAATATGTTTTTTTTTTCTCGAGATATGAAGTTTTCCCCTTTTCCGCAACTTTCATTATTATATAAAAAAGATGTTCATAAGAATCGTTAAACCTTGTTTTTCTTACATTCTTGTATTTTTAAACCTTGTAATGCCCGATGTAGCATACTATCCACATACCTAAAAATGAAATCAAACTAACTTAACAAATAAACTTTTTTTTCAGTATGTGCATCAAAAAACATAAATTAAAAAATATTGCATTGAAGGGTTAATTTTAATGGTTTTAATAATTGACCTAGACGAATGTACTCGTAAAACAACGACTTATAAATTTGGCCGCAAGCGTGCTAAACAGCTAACTTATCTACCATAGCTATTGGTATCTAGGGAAACTTGAAACTTGTCGAGATTCTTGTGGTCGACACCGGGAATCTAACGAGGATCGTCTAGATAGCAAGTTCCATGTGTAATGTTACACAAACATTTTTATGCGACGGCGTCTTTTTGCACTGACCATAAATCCTGCCGTCAAATAAAAGCATATATATGTTATAAGTATAAACTTCATATTTAAAAAAAAAAACGATAAAAAATATATGTAGTTTTTAAAGCAAAAGAAGAGACGAGGAGGAAGAGGGGGATATGGAACAGGTTAGAGATGAACATTGCTAAAGAATGGGAGAGTAAAATGTCAATAGTTGAATGATATTTATTTATTTATAACTGTTGAATTATTGTCCGTTTATAATGGTAAACTAAACTCATTCACAATGAAGTCAAAAATACAAACATAAGAGACAAAACAACAAAACAACAAAGCTTTCACGAAACATTCCACGAAATCAAGACAAGATCAAGACATGATCTGGGCCTCGATTATGACGGGAAGATAAGGACGTCATGCCTTCACCATGACGGTTAAGTTGAAGATAAATTCTCTCGAGCGATTACGAAGATACACTACCGATCCCCCGACTTTCAAGTTTTGGGTAGGTACATCGATATGAAACAAGGGGAAGCGTACGTCACGGTACACATATCTATGCACTAAAATGACATAGCTTCAGTATGACGTCATAGTTGAAGATAAAATTCTTCCGACCCATTACGAAGATACACTACCGATCCCACCTCAAGTTTTGATGTGAGTACGACGGTTTATATTGACGGGTCTAGAACCCCTCAATATGTTTATCTACGCACAAAAAGTGTCAAAAATCTTGTTCTACTGAGCCATGTTTCCGTTTTTACGATTTTTTTATTTTTTTTAATTTAATTTATCTTTCTGAGATATGAGAGAGAAATAAGTAAATTTTGAAGTCGAATTAAACTCCAACATAGCTGTCAGTTTTGAAAACGAGTGGCTAGATGCAGTGGCTTGACTAGCTAGATGCTGCCCCATTAACATACAAGGGCATCTAGCCGTAAAATGTTACCATTGTAAAAATAAATTTAGTTATTTTATTTTTTCCATCTGTTTTACTATTTTTCTAAATGTACGTATAGAGAGTGGCCTTATAATTGTTCAGTAGATAAATACAGACAATTATTAAGTATACCATCTTGGTTATTGTCAAAAGTCATATAAATATCATGTTCAAGCAAGCATTTTATGCTTGAATTGGGATTTATTGGAGTTTTGCGTGGTTTCCTATTTAGAAAAGATGGTTCCGTTATGATTACTAGTTCGACCTAATCTAGAATATGCTTCTCAAATTTGATCTCCATTCTACAGGACTCATATTGACCATATCAAGTCTGTCCAACTCCGTTTTCTAAGAAAAATGGCCTGGTGGTTCGGATTACAAATGTGTAATTATTCTTATTTTGAAAGAGCAATCTCTTTATCTGTCTTCATTGAAGAAACGTAAAACTGAGATGGACCTTTTATGCATTTTCAAAATACTTCATGCTGTCAGTGATGTCTCATCTCTGTTGCAATCAAATTTTTTTCATGTTCCTAACCATGTCACCTGAAGTCAAAATCTGCTATTTATTCATTGTTCTAAGAACAACTTTTGCTTTTATGCCCCAACGTCCAGAATGTATAGATTAGTCAATTCGTCACACGACTTGGAATTCTTCGGGCTTTTTGAAGATATTCTAGCCACAAAAACAGTGTAGGATAAAGATGGATTCGTATGGTTTAGCTCGAAGTCTTATATGTTCATCGTGTTATTGAATGAATTGTTTACCATTATTTTATTGCCCTTGTTTGTCTTTGCTAGATAGTTTTAAGATCTTTTTATTCAGTTTCTGTGATTTATGTTTCTTCGAATAAACTGTTTTTATTGGCCTAGGCTGTATATAAAGTAAATAAATAAATAAATAAGTATCTAGACGGAATCGTTACATTCGGATCAAAAAATAAGGAGATTCAAATAATTAATTCAAAATCTAATATCTAACATAAAAAAGACAGTCCTTTAGAGATAATTGCAAAATTTATTTTTAACATTTCATAATTATGATGTACTCATTCCTGTGTCCATATTCATAAATACTCTACGCAATATCCGTTCGGAATCTTTTGAAATCCACCCGAAGCGGTTACGTAAATAGCTGATTGCAAGACATTTATGTCGTTGTCAAGATACTAAAAAAAAATAAAATAGAATATTTAATTTGAGTGACGTTAGCAGGCGCTACTCAGGAGCGATTTCATTGTGTTTCAAAATTAAACATTGCTAATAAACAACGAGCGCCCGAGCGATCCTGTAACAACTCGAAAGGGAATTTCCGAGTGATACCGAAGCAAACCGAATGGACACGCAATCATATGATTCCCATGTTAGCCCAACCTTCATTTATTAATAATTTAGCCGAATCGTATCATCAAATTTCTTTTTTATTTTCTAGATATTACGAGACCGGCTCCATCAGACCTCGAGCCATAGGCGGCTCCAAGCCCAGGGTAGCCACTGCTGAGGTTGTCTCCAAGATAAGCCAATACAAGAGAGAGTGCCCCAGTATCTTCGCCTGGGAGATCAGAGATCGTCTGCTTCAGGAAGCCGTGTGTACTAACGACAACATCCCAAGCGTGAGTCCTATTAAATTATTTAACCATCTTCAACCAGTAAATTAATTAAATGAATCAACAATGAATCTGTACTACAGGCGGCTTCTAACCAAATAATATACAGGCAATGCATTTTTTTACATACTTGAAAACTAGCATGTACTATTCTCCACTAAAAGTACTCCACATTTCCGAAAATTTCGGTTTTGCATGAGCTTAAAAAAAACAAAATTGTCAATACTCAAGTTTCTTTTGAAAATGTACATTTGATAAACGGAGATTTTAAATTAATTTAACTCAGCTGCCTTTAATGTCGCTTTCACTTTATTGCGGTATTTGATTCAAATTTAATAACGTTAATTGAGGTATTATCATTATTTTGAAAAGTTAGTTAACTCAGACGCACTCAGATTCAGATTAATTTCAGAATCATGTAATTAACGCTTTACTATATTAGCTTAAATATGATTGAAATATTTATGCTAAGTCTTAGTGTGTTGTAAACGAGCGATATTATGCAATAACAGCCTACGCATAGGAACGCTAAATCCGTTACTTCTTTTGTTGGCTATTTGTAAAAACCTTTGAGTAATAGCACGCCACTGGCTAACTGAGCAGCCTATACGAAAAAAAACCACTCTATTATTATCAACTACGAATTTAGCTACAGTTTACGACAATACAACGGGCCGTATGTACTCACTTCGAGAATTGCAAGCGCAAATCGAAATCGTCCGTTACACGTTTGTTGTTAAATTAAAGACCAAACCGAAAATTCGGAACGCTTTTGTTTTATGCTAAAGAGCTAAAGGGCTTCTCTAGTGAATGATTACTCTGTGTATAAACACACTAATATTGTACGGGGAAGTAAGAAACTAACTAAATCATTTAAATTCTTACTGATATTGTGTCAGTACGCATGTTCAAAGCGAGGATACAAACAAACTATCTGCGTATTTACCGATACTGCACTGTTTTGCATACTTTCTTCCTCTAACTCATGATTTCCCGCCATGATACATTTCTAGCTCAAGCTACATTTTTACCACATTTAGTTTATTCCTTACAAATTTAGAGTATAGCTCGTTCAAAACAAAATAGGTGAAACTGACCTTTCGGACAAAGGGATTTTGAGTATTATTCAATTAAAATCTGTAACATACTTTCACTATCTAGTAAAACAATTAGTAATGAGAAAATGTTTAAAAAGGATATAAAAAAATATATAGTAGAGCTAGGTAGAAGTAAAATGGACTGTCTCATTCGCCCAAACCAATATTTAATCAACCGCTCCACAAGTGTATAGCTTATGTTAGGTTTTTGTTATTTTCATTGTGCGTTTTGTAATATAAATAATATAGATGTACATATACGAGTACCTCGTTTTTAAGACTGAGAATATTTTGTTAATTATCTATGTTTATTAAGTTAGTCTTCTTTGTTTATTCTCTAATGTAAAATATATCAAAAAAGTATATAATTAAGTGTCCTCAGCACGGGTAACACCCCAGTGAGGACATTTTATTTTTATTATTAATTATAGTTTGTAAGAGAAAAATATGAATAAATAAAAAATAACAAAAAAATTACAACCGTTAAAAGTAGAAGCATTTGCTTCTTCTGTTTGGTCTCCACAATTTGTCAAACATAAATAAAGGTTCGAGAAAATTCAATGGACGTTTCTTAGATATTTTAAGCGGAGATGCAGGAATACCGATCTCAATTATATGTCTTCCTGCAAAAAGCACCACTTGCTTAGTTTCGAAGATCGCCGTCTACTATGACTACGACATGGGGGTTTTCCATGACATACTCAGTGGACGCCTAGGTAGCCCGGCTCTTTTGTCAGAGTTATCATTAAATGTCCCTGGCTACCACACCCGTCACACGTCGAGCTCTCTATTTCATGTGCCAGCAGTTCGTACGAACTATGCCCAGAACTCTCCACTTATACATTTAGCTTGTGAATAAAATTTAAACTTTCTCTTCATTGATCCGTTTGATTGTCTTAAATTAACATTTAAAATGCGCGTTTAAAAACAAACTTTTTTTCCTTAAACTTAGTTTCTATAATAAAATCTTATTTTATCTCTGATTCTTAATATTTAATATATTTTTGACACTTGTGCAATAACATTTACACACATGTCTACCTTCATTCTATAATAACACCCACTTACCCACCCTCTCACACACTTACACTAACACAAACACACTAGCATGTATTATACGAGTATTTTTGGATATCTGTCACTGGTTTTATTCTCTGTATATTTTATTTGTTATATTTGTTTTACATTACTGTTGATATCCCTAATAAATAAAATAAAATAGAAAATATATAACGCCGAAATAAAGATGCTCAGATAATCCGCAGGTGTTACCAGGATTGATAAGCTAAAAAATAATTATGTTCGCGGTAGCTTTGGAGTCGCGCCTAATACGCCGAAACTAAAATAAACTAGACTCCGATGGTCCGGACACGTTAATAGACGCAATGACGATTATGTGGTTAGACTTTTGTTGGATATCCAAACAAAAGCTAGAGCCCGAGGTCGTCCACAAGCCACCTGGTGAACCAATATTAAAAGGATCCTGAAGAGGGAGTACCTGACCAGTGAGATGACACAAGACAGAAAGACTTGAAGACAGTGTACCAGAAGGGCTGACCCTAGATGAACTGGGAAGAAGCAAGAAAGAAGAGTAACAACTGTTATATTACATAAAAAACGTAAACTATGTATCAAGAAAAAATAACTTCAAAAGGGTTTTTATTGCTGAAATAAATTGACAAAATATATTTCATTGGACATGATAAAGGAAAATAGGAACATATTTTTATGCATTTCGTGGGTATATCAATTACGTGTTCATGTTAAAATTGTGGTTTATTGTTATCGAAATGTAAAATCAAGAATCCATAATTAAATTATTAATAAGGCAATAATATTATATTGTACGCAAAAGTTTCTCAGTCCACGTGCGTTCTGATAAGTGGGATTATGACTGTTGGCGGTGCTCGCGTAAGGAGGTTTAGTATAAATACAGGGTGGCGCATGGCGTAGGGGCTGACGGGGATGGTTTGCCGAAAGTCATGCAAATTTCCATGGTTACAGGAGGTGGGCGGTACCATGAACTAGGGGCTACGCAAAACGTAGACCGCTACGCGTTTACAGATTTTCGGAAAACGCTGCGTTCTGACTATTGAACGTATTTTAGTTTATCTTACAAGTTGTTCACAATTCAATTGCGTAAAAAAATCAATGGACGAAATATTTTTTTGAATTACAGCGTGTAAAGTGATCCCTTAAACCATATTCTTTTTTCAAAATGTTCTACACCTCTGTTGTAACCTATATCTTTCTTCGTCTGTCTTTTTTTACTAACTCTTTATTTATATTTTCCATTGAAGACTTATCCCGACAATAATTGATTTAAATACAAATATTATTGCTATTTCCATGTTTGTGTATATTTTGTTTTTTTATTGCCTAAAATTCCATGTCATATTTACAAATAGTTTTTTCACCTCTGTTGTAACGTATATCTTCTTTTTTCTTCCTTTAGAAGACAAGTATCAATATTAATTAATTAGATGCCCAATTTCAAAAAATGCGTATGTGAATTTTTGTAGTACTGAGATATTTCAAGATTAAGTGTTTATATTTAAATTTTTTGCAACAGAGAGGGAAAACATTATTGAAAAGGGAATTTGGAAGACTAGGCATTTACAAGGCTTATGACCTGTCATTGGCTGGTTTAAGTGGCCACTTTACACACTGACTTAGACTTCCAAATCCCCTTCTCAATAATGTTTTCCCTCTCTGTTGCAATAAATTAAAAAATGAACAACTCCCTAGGGAGGAAATCTAGCCAGTCTGCAAGCATTTAGACAAACTCAAACATTGTTGATTTAAGTGTTTATTTTGTTCCTGAAATGTTAAATGACAGAATTCCGGAAAATAAAAAATACGTTTGGAAAATTTTTCTTTTTCTTTATTTTAAGATAAAAAAATACAAAATTGTTACACGTTTAGTTACAAAATTATTGCTTGCAAAAAAGTGGACTTGAGCCTTAGGTCAGGACTTAGGGATTTTAAAAAGTATTTAAAGGACTAAGGGATTTTTTCTCAAGGAGAAAACTTTTGGACTAAAAGATTTTTAGGACTTTTTAGGGATTTTAAAAATTGAAATAATGTTTTTTAAATCATTTTTCAAGTACAATACTTAATATGAGTATTCTTTAATGGAAAAATAATTAGGTTAATGTATAGTTAACAAAATTCTCTACACGGCAGTGTTGCCAACTCAAAACCTACAAAATTGGAAAAAGGCATTTTTTTAAAATTGGGTATCCAATTTATATATAGACATATTGAAATTTCTGTTTTGGTATTTATTTTGTTCTATTAAACTTTTTTCGCATACGTTCTGAAACATAAATGATATAAATCAGATGTTTTATTTTTTTGGATAGATGGAAGAAATTATGAACAAAATTGGATCAATCTTGACTTCCATATTACCTCCTCTAAAATATTCTCTATCTCTGTTGTAATGTGTTAACCTTAATAACTCCCTAAGGTGTAAAATCCAGCATTTGCATGATTTAGACAAACGGAAAATATTATTCGTAAAAAATATGTAATAGCATAATATCGTTGAGCGTTGAATGATCAGAACGCAAGAAAGATATTGTAGCTTTTGTGAAAGCTTACCGTAGATACCGGCGTAGCTTAATATCGAATTCCGATAGCGCTGAGAAATGTAATACTACCTGCTTCTAGGAATAAAATTATTCTGCAGACAATGCTTTGTTGAGCAAATGCAATCCGTTTTATAATATAAACAACTAAATTATTCGAATAACAGATATTTTTTTATAATAAACACAAAAAAAATATCATACGAAACAAAGAAATATTCGCCTCCATGCGTACCATGAAAAGGGTTTTTGGTTCAAATCCCAATGTGGTCGAAATGATTATTTAGAACATGTCAACCACAACTCCTCAAGTGACGTACATACCTCCTCGCCTGATAAAAAGCAAGGAAATCAAACGACTTTGGTATTTCAAAACGCCGTTCCTTTAAAATCCGAACAAAATAAATTACTTTAGATAAAAACAAGGTATTTCTGTTAAAAAATATATTTAAAATGTTGATGTAAATCAAATATGTATACTTTTCGACCGGCAGATTACGCCTCTTAAAATTTAGTCTTGACATTAACATTCATATAAAGACAAAGTATTTTAACAAAATTTATTCTAATGATTGGAAAATAAGTTTATTAATCACGAAACTAATTAAAGAAAAAATAAAATAGTTTTCAAAATAAAATAAATCAACAATGTTTGATTGTGTCCAAATGCTTGCAGACTGGCTGGATTTCCTCCCTAGGGAGTTGTTCATATTAAAATTTATTTCAACAGAGAGAGAAAACATTTTTGAGAAGGGAATATGGAAGTCTAGGCATTTACAGGGCTTATGACCTGTCATTGGCTGGTTTAAGTGGCCACTTTACACACTGTGTAACATTCACCATTCTGCCCATGTTTGAACATCCACATTTCAGGCGTTGCCTAGTAGGTGATTTAGTTCAGCCGGATGAATTTCACCTACGTGATAAAGGTTTCAGCTCTTTAACTTCACAAAAGTCAACAGATGGAAGAGTTGAGGAAATGTGGATGTTCAAACATGGGCAGAGTTTTGAATGTTACACAGTGTGTAAAGTGGCCACTTAAACCAGCCAATGACCGGTCATAAGCCCTGTAAATGCCTAGACTTCCATATTCCCGTCTCAAAAATGTTTTCCCTCTCTGTTGAAATAAATTTGAAAATAAAATAAATCATTTTAAATCATGTGCATTTTGTGATATTTTTCTTTATTTCTAGGTTAAATAATGCCTTTAGTAAGAGTTCAAAAAAAATCAACAGTTTAAATTCTTCCGATTAAACTTTTTTTTAAGAAATTATGTTTACTGTATTTTTTAAAGAATAATATTTTGGTTGTAGTATATTTTCCGCAAAATTGTAATATTCATATCGGCCTTTTGATGGCAATCAATTTTTTTTTTGAACAGTGTTTTAAAATGTCCAATTCATATGATTTCCTTATGAAACATGTTTTCTGTATTTTTTTGAGAATTATATTTTGTTTGAAAATATTTCATTTATACAGCATATTTTCCGCAAAATTTTATTGTTTGTATTGGCCATTCGATGGAACTCAGTTTATTTTTGAACGGCGTTTTAAATGTCAAAATTACATGATTTCCTTACTTTCAATCAGACTTACGCGTAATATTTGTATTTTACACGTTACTTTTATATTGATAATAAAAAACGACCTTCGTACGCTGCGGTTGGTATATCAACGCAGTACTCTATGCACCACAAATTGTAGATAAGAGAATAAGGATGACTATGATTTATTTGACCATAATGATGACAATAATGTTTAAACCAAAAAATATTAATGATGAACAAAAGCTGTAAATGTGAACAAAAAACAAAAATAATGGAAAACGTTTTGGTGTTCCTTTTACCAGAATCTTCTTTCAGTTTTCTGCGCGAATTTAATAATTTCTCGGAGCGAATTTACCTCCACTCGTATTTAACTCCCCCTTTATCATCCCTTAAATCTTTTCCGATAGATTTTCGCCTTAAACACCCTTCCGCAGAGGGGTGTATACTGTAATTCGTTACGACGTGCCTCTAGGAATTGGGGATGATTTTTTAATCTCCCGCGAATTTTCATAACGTGAAGGCGTTTATTTAGAATTTCGTACGTAGTCTTGATTATCGTAATTTAATTTGAATTTAAACATACCTTTTTGTAAAAAAAATATTAACGAATGTGAAACCGATGTGAAACCGATGTATTTGATATGATTCCTCTGGAACCTAAATTAAATCTGCTAGTTGTAAAAAATATTTTATACATAAAATGAGAATTAGTTTTTAATTTCATGATTTTTTTAGTATTTTTTTCTTATAGTTGAGAAGTTATTCCTATTTTATTTTTAATATATAAAAGGTTTAAAACTGTATTTTTATGAATACCAGCGGGGGCTATATACCAGTTGCAAGTACAAACTATAATTCATTTTGGTAAATAAAAAATAACAATTATTATGAAAACGTTTATATAAAACACATAAATTAATTTATAACGCTATACATAATATACGCACTCTCTCATCTTGAATATTCCACTGCTATCTGGTCTCCTGTTTATAAATGACATATTAATAGAATCAACAGTGTTAAAAAAAAAACTGAAAAAACAAGAATACAAATTTCATTTGCATTTTCCAAATTATAAAGCTTCATTAAAATTTCATAACCTTGATTCATTAGCACACATAAAAGATATTTTTGATCAGATCCTGCTTTACAAAATTGTAAATAATAAATTCGATTCCCCAGAACTCATAAAACTACTTGCTTACCGCGTCCCCTCCAGGCCAACTAGACTCTTTAATATTTTCTATATTCGTAAAATTAAAACTAATCATCAGAAACATTCTACAATCCCTCGTATATGTGAAGCATTCAACAAAAAAAAATAATAGTCTTTATATATTTAACACTCCATACAATATGTACAGAAGATAACTAATAGGCTTGATTCAAAATAACAGAATAGACGTTTTGTCTTTTTTCTTGCTCTTCATTCATAATTCATTTAATCATTAAATCAAATGCATTTTTCCACTCTTACTTTCCTTCAATCATCCTTTACCACTCCTTATCAATTTCGATCTTTTCCTTTCCACTATCTCCTTGTTTTGTCCATATTTATCTTATTTTAATATTGAGTATATTTATTATTTATATAGTTGAAACTTTAAGCCGTCATTGCTTTATTACAGTATTATTAAGTGAATACATATAATTGGATGGCAGGCCCTACTATGTATCAGTGGCGAATATTGATTTTATTTACAGGTAAGCTATAAAAATATATCATATATTTGTACCTACATAGAAGGTACATACTATAATGTAAGTAATATATACTATAAATTGATATTTTTCTGTGGTTCGGTGTGATACAACAATTCTCATCCATGAAATCAACTCAAACGGTGTTACTTCGTGATATATTATATTATATAAATATATTACCCATTACTTTAATACATATCTCATTAAAAAATAAATAAGAAATATCATTATGAATTCAGTCGATATTGGGTATTCAATTGAAATGTAAACTGGCCGAATTGTTCTAGAAATTAATAGTACTAAAAACGGCCGCGTCGAGCGCTATTTGTCCTGCAATATGACGCATGAAAGTAATTATGGTCTTATGTCAAAAGTAACATCTCAAAGAAAAATAGATCTTAATAAATAATGTTTGAAATGCTGTTTTCCAAATCAAGAATCTTCAAATAATTTGTGTAATCTGCAAGTTTAATTAAGGAAAAAAAACCCGCACTGGGGTTTAAGGCATTCAAATATAGTATACTTATTTTTATGAAAAAATAAGCTGGAATGACCGGCTATTTTCTTGACTCATCGCAGGCACTGGACGCGTTTTATTAATATTTATATTTATATTTATAATAGTTATTATTAATATATTTTTCTGTAAATAAAGTTACAGTAAAACATTATGATAGTTAGTCAAACATAATGGTAAGCTGCGCATAATCGCTTCCATACACGGTTCGCCCCTGCTATGTATACATTTTACATATTATGTTTTAATTATTAATTTAACCTGTGCATCTGTTTGTATTCAAAATAAATCAAATAAAATAGATTTAAATATATTAGGTCGCACAGGTAAATATATTAGGTAGCACAGACCAGTTGGTATTTGACTTTAAATAATGCAAATTTTTACGGAAGAAATCAGGTGCTTCAACGAAAGTCGAACTGTCAAAGTGTGAATACCATTTTAGGCGGGATTACGGATTGCAACCTAGCGGACAAAAATCGACACATAAAGAAGGTTGCCAGCATATTAGAAAAAAAACTATATATTTATTTAATTCATAAAGGGAATAAGAAAATCACAAAGTAAGTGTTTGTTTTAACATACACACGGTTAAAGAGCCAACAATCGAAATAAAGCCTCCTTTAAACAGACTTCACTAGTAAGGACGGCTCTTATACTAATTCTGTAAAAAAAGTTTACATGGTACAGTAATATTTTTTTCAAAAAAACCGTTTGAAATCATAAAAAAAACTTAACCAATTTGCAGGAATGTTGTTGATGAAAAAAATAATTAAAATTGTGCAATTAATATGAAATGATAAGGTTTTTAAATAGATATAAATAATGCTTTGGAAAAAGTAACATAGGAGTCCGGGCGATTGTTTTAAAAATTTTGAGATTAAGTGGTCACTTTATACAAACTCATTGCTTTGTCTATGTTCGAATATCCATGTTTTCTATAGCAAGAGCATGTTAGCTAACATTCAAGAACATATTAACACAGGTTATGTCTATGTGGGTTTTTTCTTACTATTTTATTCTGTTTTTTGTTATGTTTGTATGCTATATAATGTAAGAAAAAAAAAATTAAAATAATTTAAAAAAAATATTTTAAAATTCGAATACATTTTAGATATGGACATGCTTACATATTATTTTCATGTTATACCTATTCGACTAAGGTGTAATAATATATTCATCTCGATGGTTTTCATGTGTTCTTGCCTTATTCCAGTTTAGAATTGGATAAGGCATACTTATTTCATGGCTCAGAAATTTATTTATTAATATACACGGCACGCTGTGCCTTTTACCTTAAAAAGATAAGTATTTAAAATAATATAAACATTTCAATATAATGTGAAAAACTTAAAAATTAAATTAAAAAGTATTATTTTACATACTTAACACAGCAGTTTTGTATAAAGAACATATTTAGATAGATCAAACATTCTGATTTTCAAGCTTAGAATTGGTTTTTTTTTTCTTTATTAGGGCCTACTACCAAAACTTGATAACATCGACCAAAAACAAGTTACATTTATAAACATAAGAAAAATATAAACAGACAGGAATAACAATATACATAGATACAAACAAAAGACAAGAAAAATATAAGTACAAGAATGACATCAAAATATCAATTGTAATAATAAACACATATCCAAACCAAAAAAAATTTCAACATACATTGAAATAGACACTAACAGAAAAACCCACCAAAACCTAATAGTGCCTATTTAACAGAAAATAGAAACTTACAGAAAAATTAGAAGAAAGATAGAACTTGGTTAAAGCATACTTATTGTCTGGCTCGGAATTGGTTAAGGCAATTTTCAATTTCAGAATTCGTTAAAATATACTGATTTTTGAGCTCAGAATTGGTAAGCATACAGATCTTCAAACTCAGAATAATTAGATAGAGCATACTCATTTTCAAACTCGGTCGATAATATTTAACTGAATGAAAAAAACATTTAATAATATTTTCTTGCTATTAATTCATCATTTTAAACATTCTTTTAATTTAATTTGAATAAATTATTTACTTATTGTCATGTTTAACATATTTTTTTCAATTCTACATAAATACCTCACTGGGCACAGCCCGTGTCGAGGCATTTATTTACATTATTGGTATCCGGTTGGAACGAAGAATACTATTCTGTGTATGAATTAGAATCAGATTACTAGACGAGTGTCATCAACTCGATAGTTATCCCAGGTAAATATTCCGGAAAAGGGAATCAAGTGAAGAAAATTCCGCCTCACGTATGGCGCGTTCGTTTACCATGCTAGAGACCATGGACTCGATTCCTAGCAAACTAGACGTTGAATATTAATTTAAAAGTACAATATTTGTTTGTCTGGCACATTTTATTTTACTCCACGAATTATTTTTTTCCCCACAAAAGGCCAGGAAGCTCAATTACAGTGATGAATTACACCACAGAACACCCAGGCTTGAGAATAAATCAGATATGTTTTTTATGTTCTTACCGGGAATAGAACCACGAGTCAAGTGTCTTAACCACTACTCCGCGGAGGCCGATGTAAGTGCGAAATACGTCCTATCTAGTATACCAATGCAATGCCCTTTGCACCATGGGGTACGGATATGTAAATTATGATAAATAAAAATGCCTCATTACGTACATCCATTATGCCAAACTATTGAATTATTAAATGTATTTATTTAAGGCTGTAGTCTGGTAAAACAAACGCAAAATTAAGAAATCATACGATTTTGCCATTTTAAAACGAGTTTTTTTTAATCGCGCAATAATAAAAAAATAAAAAAACATAAATTGACTAAAAAAAAATATTGTTTAAGGGTATTTATGTTTAAAATATACTGAAAAGTTTTATGTAACTAAAATAAAATTACTTTTAGACCGGCAGATTACGCAATTTCAAATTTAGACTAAACTTTGGTATCTGGGATTTCAATAAAGACTAAGTATTGAACTAAACTTTTAAAAATAATTAAATGATAATAAATTGAACATGAAAGTGGCAAAATTTAAATTTGATTTTTTTTGTTTTAAATCACATACATTGTTGTGACATTTTCTTTTATTTCTACGTAAAATTATGCCTTCGGTAATACTTTTTTAAAAAAATATTGAAACACTTTAGTTGAAACTTTTTATTATAGAATTGTATTCTCTTTTTTTAAAAAATGAAGATAATTGTGGTTGTCGGATTAATTCATAAAAACATCTTATTTACGTTTTTATGACCTTCATACCTGCCCTTATCATTTTCGGTTATATGCATATTTGAAACCTTTGTTGAAAATTTATTCGACGTCGCATGAAAAAAATATAGTTCCTATAGCATCGCAACTTTTTGCTTATTGAAAAATTGTGAAATGAGAGACGACCCTTTTATGGTGTAATTTTTTTATATTTTTAACAGCTTTTTTTTATTAATTTTAAATAAATGAAATCTGTATTTTTGTACCATTTAAATAAAAAATATAAAAAGTATTGAATAAATTATTTTGTTGAGAAATAATTTGTATTAGTGAAAGGCAGTATTTTTGGAAGATAAAATGAACATCTTCAAAATGTTTTTTATTTCACATTTATCTATCTCTAGAAATTCCCTTGTAAATATTCAACAATAAGGCTTTATGAAGATAATGGGGGATGTGACTTAGGCTTTCATGCTGTATTGTTACAGGTTCTAGAATATTATATCTTCAGGAAACACTCCTACGCTCTACGCCGAGGGTAACAAAATGCTTTCAGAACCTAGATTTATATTTTAGAATTTTGTGTATTGTTCTTGTCCGGGCGGATGAATAATACAGTTTTGTAAGTGAAAAAGAAAAGCCATTTAGTCAAAATCGCTCGTCGAGAGTTTGGGGTCTTTTTTAATTTTTTTGGATTCGGTCAATAGTAATGTGCATGTTTAAATATATGCAGAATGGTGAATTTTACATAGTTTGTAAAATAAATTACCTTAACAAGCCAATGACAGGTCATGAACCCTGTATATCCCTAAACTTCTGTTTTCTCTTTTCAAAACTGTTTTCCCTCTCTGTTGCAATACATTTGATTAGAAATATACATAAAGTATGAAAATTTTGTTAAAATATGTTAATGTCAGCCTTGTTGTCTAATGGTCAGCGCGTTTAGCTACTAAGCAAGAGGTTTCGGGTTCAATTGTGGACATGGTTAACATGAAATTTAGATTTGGAAAATACATTTTTACACTGTAATATTTCATAGTCCTTGGAATGGCATCTGAAATCTATGACTGGTCTTCTTATTTTTATGTAACAAAAATAATCAAGATATCCTGCTGGTGTTATAGTGAATATTTTTCGTGTGAAGATGGTTAAATTAAATTCATATTCAAATTTATTGCAACAGAGAGGGAAAACATTATTGAGAAGGAAATATAAAAGTCAAGGCATTTACAGGGCTTATGACCTGTCATTGGCTGGTTTAAGTGGTAACTTTACACAATGTGTAACATTCACCATTCTGCACATGTTTAAACATCCACATTTCCTCAACTCTTCCATCTGTTGACTTTTGTAAAGTAAAGGAGCTGAAACCTTTATTATGTGGGTGAGATTCATCCGGCTGAACCAAATCACCTACTAGGCAACGCCAGAAAAAAAACGAACTTTTATACTTCTTCTTTTACCTTTTAATTTTTTAAATGAATGGTTTTCTTACATATTACATGAAAATGTTTGAATAAGGTTATGCGAATTATGGTCAATATTGAATGAATTTAGCCATTGCAGTAAAATGAGTTGACTTTACAAAACTATCGAGTGCTTGATGTCTAGTAGAGAAAATCTGGCTTGGCTCGTTTCCGATTTGTAGCGGCTGGTAGCGTGTTATGTTGGTGAGTGTAGCCACCCTGTCTCTGGTGTTGCTGGGGATATCCACATTTTATTTTATGTATCAAACTACGCCATGATTTGTGGATCAATCTAGTGCCCAATGCACAATCAAGTACGTTTAGGGAACGATTGGAATGAATGAAATTATAAAACACAACTGTAGATCATATTAAGGAATAAATTTGCTAACAAGGGTAAAAAGTGTAGCCGTTTTTTTACATTTCAACGCCTTAACCACAATTTCATAAAAACTGCGATGTTTAAAAATGTTTATTATAATGGTTGATGAATATTCAGCATGTCAAGATTATGACAGACATGAAATTTGGTCTCCAGAGGCGTCAACATGTCTGTATGCGTAGGTCTATCTGTGGGGTGGAATCTACCCCTAAAGTGACACTTCCATCAGTAGATTTGCGACCGTCACGGCTTATTCATACACTCTCCCTGCTTCCGTATCTCGTCGCGTAGATCATATTAAAAATGTCATTTGTTTGTGTGATGACTCTATCATTTTAATACTTCCCCCTGATCGTTATCGCGGGGTGGAAAGGACCCGACAAACGACTCGGGGGTTGAATCTCGGTCACGTGGCAATATAACCCGTGAAATTATTTAAGGTTATTTAACGGTTAGCGTCTCCAAAACGAATCAAGTTATCGTCGATTCTCATAACGTCGTAATTTGACGCATAAAATAGAGTAGAAATTCGTTTTTTCATAACTTTTTTTCTATTTTCGTGCACGATAAGACGTGAAAATTGAGAAATATTTTTTTCCAATGAACGCATTGTACAATTTAATACTGTTCTAGAAGCAAAGATTGTAAATTTGGATCATGAATTTTGTGGTAACTGTGCACATTATCAAAATTCTTTTTGAAGTATTATTTCCCATTCAAGGGATAAAGATATCTTCAATCAAAAGTGTATTCATTTATGTTTATGTACATTACAAAATAGTCTCTTAATTCATACATATATAAATAATAAATTTGATAACTCAATAATATTAGGTAGATATAAAGATAACACGTAGGTATACATAATATTTTGAGATATTTCTGTTAAAAAAGTAAGAGAATCTTGTAACGATAAATTCCTTAAGAGACGTAAAAAATGACAATGTTCAAAGTAATATTGTTCAACATAGAGATAGCTCTTCCAACAGGCATAACCATTGGCAGGTTGGTCTTGTATATTGGAATGTGGAACAGTCTATGCTGACGCTGTCTAAGGTAATTATCCGGAACATAAAAGCTAATGCTCCGCATAATTTCTGGGTTATCGAAATCAAAAGAAATGCATAGTTAAATGCACACTCCTTCTAGTCTTCAAATGGTTGAAACTTAGTATACCATGGAGTGGGATAAAGCTATGGATAATATCCGCACTCCCTCATGTAGAGAAACCGAATAAATTTCTTCTGAACCCTCTCCACCATAAGAGAGTACTTCAACTCATTATCCTATTAAATCATAATTCTTAAAATTATAACAATAACTAGACATCACTATGCATTTAGTAGAAAATATTGCTTCAATTAAGTTAATAAAAATACACAAAAATAAAATATTTCAATCAAAAGTACTTAAACAATTATATTCACAATCCTTTTTTTTTGGGAATTTTATTTGAAAACATTTAATCATATTCGTAGATTTAAGAGTATCAATAAATAGATAAGAGCAAAAACATTATAATAAGACGCTATTCCCTATTATTGTTCACAAAAAGTTCTAAAAAATAATATTTTACATAGTGGGAAACATTAAAAAAAGTTATATTGTATTTGAATGCATTATTTTTTTTAAATAGTTCAATCTTGATATGTTATCCAGAGAATGGAATCCAGTACTTCTATATAAATATTTGAGCATACTTACATTGTTGATAAAACCACTTATACAAAAATTTCATTCTGAAACGATTGAATTTATTTACAATTTATTCACGGAGGATTTGATTCTGTAGGTAATCCTTATCAAATAACATGATTCAAATTCCCATTTCTATAGTATCACAATGATCTTATCGTGTGTGGATCAGTATCTAATATTAGGGACGAAATGAATGGGATTCGAACCCCTCACATCGGCATATGTCGTCAAGTGTCATCACCACTATGCAATATGTTACCGAATCTTGTTACATCACAAATTACAGTACCCTTCCCAGTAGCATTTACTCTTTAAACTACGCGTCAATAAATAAATAAATTCACAAATCATCATCAGCATCATTCCATGTCCACTCCTTGGTTGGAGCATGTGGTATCCACAAAGAGCCTTCATTCAGCTCTATTGGCTGCCAACTTCTTTGCGTTCTTGCGGTTCTCGTCCTGAAGTTCTGATATAAACTGCCGACGAACAGTCAGCAGTGGACGGTCAGGACGTCGAGCGGATGCCTTGTAAAGTAGGCAAGCGTAGTTCTTTTTATTTTATTTTTTAAATATTTATTTGGACCCCTGTATTTAGTAGCCTTGCGTGTCATGTACAAGGCTAAGGTACTCGGAAAAAATTAGTTTTTGTTTGTTTTGGAAATGGGATGTTTGATAACTGATTTTGATTTATTACCTTTATGAGTCCACCATTGTTGCAAAGTTCAAGAACAATGGCGCGTGATAACTACTTTTAACTACAGTGTGGATATCTGTTAAGGATATTCCATCTTTCCTGCATTCTGCTTCAAAATTATGGCGTTGTAAACTGAAAAATGGGCACTGAAATAACGAATGTTTGATACTCTGTGAAGAAATATCATCGCATGGACAATAGTCATTATTCCTTAATTTAAACCTAGCAAGCGTAGTTAAGGCTCTCTGGAGGCATCCGCTGTATCTGGCCTAGCCAACTCAGAATTAAGCTGTTTTAAGCCCTAGTGAGGTGCCACGATTTTTTGTATTTTTTTTGTCTTAAAATAGTACAAACATAATAAATGAATGTCCTTAAATTAACGTTTATCCAATTATTATTAAAACAAATACTAATTATAAACTTTTCTAAACAATATAGTACATTAAAAAAGAAAACTTCTGTAAAGCTAACACGAATAAGATTCCTTTTTAAAAACTAGCTTATCTGCTAAACACATGTTTTTTTAACTGACATTTAAATGAAATAATATTTTTTGCTCTCTTATTTCTAATGGTATTTCCTTATAATATAACTGTACAGCTCGGTGCATCAACGAGTTCTGTGTATTTGTTTTCCTACGAAATGGTAGTCTTACTTCATGTTTATTTCTTGTTTTATATTCGTGTTCACATTGATTAGAAAAAACCTTTTGAGTCAACTCTTTTGAGGTATAACCATTAATCATTTTATGAACAAAAAACATTACAATAAAATATATTAGTTGACGTACTGTCATAATTTTTGCTTGTTTCAGCATCAACTTTATTCTAGTGTATTTACTTTTTCTCAAAATTACTCTCATAGCCCTATTCTGCAGAACAGTAAGTTTATTTATTTCCCCTTCAGTTGTCAAAAACAAAATACTAGTACAATAATTTATATGAGGCACAATTATGGAGTTATAAATCATCCTGCACGAATCTGCAGTTAGATATTTTTTGATTCTTCCCATAAGAGAAACCTTCCTTGCTATCTTATTGGTCACATATCTTGTATTCTGGGAATAAGTCAATCTAGAATCCATATAAATCCCCAAATATTTTATCTCTTTCACATCCTTAAATAATTTGTCATCCATCACTTTTATTGGTGAAATAGGGATTTTTTTATTTCCTATGCTCATAAACTTAGTTTTATCTGTTGTCAGCTTAAGTTTATTCTTCTTCAACCATATTTCGATATTTTTAAGGACATATTTTAGTTGATGTACTATGGATTCATAATTCGCATCCGTAAAGGAGAATTGGTATTATGCAGGCGTTATATAGGCGGTATTTCGATCTCCAGACAACCTTCATACTGTTGAATGTGGCGCCTGCTACTCTTAATCTCACTCCCAGTTATTTTTGGAAGCTGCCATTTTCTGTAACATATACTCCCAGGGGTGCTATTCTGAAAAACTGTCGTGGCACGAGGAAACAATTTTTCTCGTGTATTTTGTATCTAAATAATAATAATCGGCCGCGAAAGCGTTTGGAATACCACCCTAGGTATTTGAAACTCTCGACTCTTTCGATGATTTGGTTTGACAGATTCAGGGGATTTTTAGCATCAAAGCACAAAGTATTACAAAGTACGTGGGTTTTTGCAATATTGAATCAAATCATTAATTGACAAAACTTTAAATACGTTATAATTATGTTTCCTCGCTAGGCTTAGAAAAAAAATATCTATAATATAGAATTATGCCATAAATACAAACAATTTAATTTTTTTACCTGTTTGGCCTGATTCACACTTCAATCTTCACGCAACCCAATTCAATTAACCAATAATTCATATGAGTTTTACAGTGAGAGAAGTTACTAATTGTCCTTATGGACAACGAAAGTAGGTTGTACTCAGAAAGTAAACCTTTCCTCGTCGATCGAAATTCGTATCCATTTTTAATTGTTTCTACATCATCAGGATGGAGTATCTAGAACCAAACTCTGGCATTTGTGCTTTGCGTCAGATTTCATTGTATATAATATTAAATATTATTAAATATTTGTACATAACCACTTACCGACTTTTCTATGTCTACCGGTTTCAAGACGTACCTGTCTCTTCGTCAGGACACCAATTAAATCAACATGCAAACCAACATGCAAAACCCACTATACAGCTTCACCATAGTTGTTGCACAAAAATATAAAACCAACACGACATGCATTTTAATAAGCACATGCACCTCCATTCCCTCTACTTTTTAAATTAATTCTCAAACAAGATAATATTTTCATAATTCAATCAGTACATGTTTGTCCTAATCAGTGCATGTTTGAAGAAATATAGATGTTCAAACATAGGCAAAATGGTGAATGTTACACAGTGTGTAAAGTGGCCACTTAAACAACCAATGATAGGTCATAAGCCCTGCAAATGCCTTGACTTCCATATTTCCTTCTTAAATGTATTCTCCATCCCTGTTGTAATTTGTTCATCTTAATAACTCCCAAGGGGGTGAAATCCAGACTTTTGTCTACAAACATTTGGAAAAATTCCAATATTGAATCAAGTTATCGTTAATTCTAATAACGTTGTTATTTGACTATTAAAATATAGTTGAATTTCGTTGTTCACAGCAATATTTTCTATTTCCGTCCACGATTAAACGTGTAAATTGAGACTTTTTTTTTCAGATGATTGCTAAAATTACCTAGTACAATTCAGAACTAGAAGCTGAGATTTTTTATTTGGCACATCAGTTTTGCAAATACTCTGCAGATAATGGCGAATCACAACTTTTGACACCAAAACAATTATATGCTAGAACAATACTCACTTACAGATTCAAAAACTACTCTTACTCAAATGAAAGACATAACCCCTACAATACATCACAAACAAATAATATAATCACA